>NW_013666892.1:158367-175083 GCF_000517525.1 Limulus polyphemus | reverse complement strand
TTTTTTTTTCTTTCCTCTCACAAATATATCATATCATGATGTGAGAATATTTGTATTATATTGCTACCAGGAGGCAACAAGACTGACACCATAAGTTACAGGAACCTTTTACATCTATACTGGTTTACCATAACATATATACTCAACAACAACAAAATAACTATCTTGTTCTTTTGTTGTTTTTTAGTATATGTGTTATTAAGATTACTCTACATGATATTCATGGCTTATTTTAAAGTCAAACTAGACTCAACAGAATTGATCGATCTTTTTATATCGTGGGAAAATATGTAATTTCCAATCTTTCATATCAAGATTGGGTAGTGTTTTAGATTATTTATAGCTAATTATATCTATTGTGCCTTTACCAGTATACTTAAGAAGTTTAATCTTATCGTTATATATGTTTCTTACTCTACAAGATAATGTGGAGACAGGTAAACATTAATGTAATCAACTCTGATTCTGGATTTATCGTACATCTCTCCTGCTGTCAAGTTCTATCCTATCGAAGGAAATGGACGCGGGAGGTCAAAGGCGTGGTTCAGCACCCCAGTTCAGTTTGATATGACTTGATCTATTATTCATCCCAAATGTAAGCGTATATCAGCGTAACTTAATAACCAAAGGAAACACTTCGTATGTCTGTTGTTAGGGGTGTTGCGATGTAACTTTCATGAAACAACTAGGAATTTATATTAATTCCTGTTCGTATGTTCTTCTTTAAGGCATTTAATTCTAATAACAATGTATTTTTCCTTTTTAGTCCAGTCACGTGCTGATTTTTATACACTGATATAGAACTTTTGTAACGTCAGTACAACTCGGGAGGATCTACGACATTGAAATACAAAAATTAAACTGATGAGAAAGTATGGTGGGTATTTCAGAACAAAAAGGAAAATTAATGATAAGTTACAGTGAGTAATACTGAATTAAAAGGAAAGTTTATTATAAGTCACGAGGAGTAATACTGAATTAAAAGGAAAGTTTATTATAAGTCACGATGAGTAATACTGAATTAAAAGGAAAATTAATAAGTTACAATGAGTAATACTGAATTAAAAGGAAAGTTTATTATAAGTCACGAGGAGTAATACTGAATTAAAAGGAAAGTTTATTATAAGTCACGAGGAGTAATACTGAATTAAAAGGAAAGTTTATTATAAGTCACGGTAATTAATACTGAATTAAAATGAAAGTTTATTATAGGTCACGGTAATTAATACTGAATTAACATGAAAGTTTATTATAAGTCACGGTAATTAATACTGAATTAACTTTTAATTCAGTATTAATTACCGTGACTTATAATAAACTTTCATTTTAATTCAGTATTAATTACCGTGACTTATAATAAACTTTCATGGAAAGTTTATTATAAGTCACGGTAATTAATACTGAATTAAAATGAAAGTTTATGATAAGTCACGGTAATTAATACTGAATTAAAAGGAAAGTTTATTATAAGTCACGGTAATTAATACTGAATTAAAATGAAATTTTATTATAAGTCACGGTGATTAATACTGAATTAAAAGGAAAGTTTATGATAAGTCACGGTGATTAATACTGAATTAAAAGGAAATTTTATGATAAGTAACAGTGAGTATACTGAATTAAAAGGAAAGTTTATTATAAGTCACGGTGATTAATACTGAATTAAAAGGAAAGTTTATGATAAGTCACCTTTAATACAGGTGAATAAAGTCAGTCTTTGACGTTTAATTCCTGCTTGTGATGATGTATATATTCTTCGTTGATGTCTGTGGATTATTGCTTCATTTGTCCCATATGTCACGTGACCTGTACGGTGAATTTGGCGTCAGTATTCTTATTAAAAGAATGGTCGTGAAGACAACGCCACGTGACCGCTCTACAGTCGATCTGATCTCATGGTCGTAAAAAAACAACAACAACACCTGACCACACCTCAGTGAACATGCAAGTTTTCTAGTGATAAGGGTTGTCGTGAAAACAACACCACGTGACCACTGCGGTGATCTGACGTCAGTATTCTAATGAAAAAGATGGTCGTGAAAATAACGCCACGTGACTACTACGGTGAATCTGATGTCGTAGTCTTAAGCACGCTTCAAGGTACTGAATTTTGATTATGATAATTACGAGAAGTGACAAAAAAAAACAACACATGATGTGACTGACATGGATTGAAACTTACCTTACGTAATAATATAAAACTATGCGGTACAACCTCTCTACCAAGACATTCATGTTGGCTTTTTAGGTGGAAAAAATCAAATTCGAATCATGACTGCGTAACTTTGCTGGAAACTGTAGTGGGCAGGGGGGGGGGGGGCGTCAGTCAATTTAACATAGTTATTAAAAATCGTCTATTTACGCTAGGTGGAAAACTTGGAGGGGGCACGTGCTCCTTCTGCCCTATGTGTTAGACGCTTATAATCAGTATGATGTTTGAATTTATAAAGTAGACAAAAAAAAGAACATTTCAGAATCGCACTCGAGATTTTTAGGCTTTTTAATAACTTTGTATTAATTCACTTTCACTAAGTTGGTATTAAAAAAGTTATGGCAGAGTTTTTCGTGTTCGTTTATTGTTAATGTTTGTCATTCCATAAAGAATTGGATTGTGAAAAAGTATAAAGAGATCTCATTAGCCTCTACCTTCTTCGTATTTGTCTTAAATTATCTTTGGTGCCCAATTTTAGTTTAAACTCCTGTAATGAAATAATGCTTGTGCACATACAACTAGAAGCCTTGATCTAATATAAATACTATGTTTCAAAATGGGCGTTGCCTTTCGTGTTCAAATAGCACGTGCAGGTGGTACCCAAGTCACTCATTACCAGTCGCCTGTTTTGAGACTGAAATCCAGGAGTGAAAGGAGAGGCGAGAGAGATAAAGACTTGATTTATATGCAGAGTTAAGGAACACAGTGTTTTCGAAAACAAAAACTTTTGTACTTGTAACGTCTTTTTGTTTTCGAAGATTTGATTAATAATTAAGGATAAGTTTATTAAGACTAACTGGAAATGAGAAATTTGTCTACTTAGAGAGTTTTGTCCTTCAGTGTGTGTCTCTAGAACTGAATGAAGAGATTTTGACCATTGAACTATGTCTATACGCACTGGTATTTCTGTGAATAATTAATGTGATTATGTTAATATCATTATGTACATAAAATCATTAAGTGCGAATTATACTGTAACTAGGACTAAGCTGTAGAAATACTCTAATATTTTTATTCTATTAAAATGGTAGCTCTTTTTTATGATCATCTTGGTTTTTATTGTTTAAAAGTGTTTCTGAATGCACATAGACACAGAAGAAGCTCTATTCCTGGATTGCAGAATCCACGGAAATAGCACTTAAACATTTGTACAGTAACAAAGGAAAGGGCTAACTTAACGAAACAAGCTGTAATCGGCCAACAACGCCTCTCTAATTCTCACCATTTACTTTCTTCTCCTGCCCCCCAGTGGCACATCGTTAGAAACCGGATTTCGATACCCGTGGTGGGCAGAGCACAGATAACCCTTTGTGTAGCTTTGTGCTTAACTTCAAATAAAAAAACCCTTCTTCTCCAACACACGTTTATCATGGTAGAGTTAGTGATTTCCAGGTCGGAAGGCTGTTGACTAAATAGGAAAGATGTTGATCATAAATTGGTCCACCAATGGTCTACAATCGATTATAACTTGTTTGGTCAACGTAACGATTGTTGTTTTTTGTTGTTGTTTTTTATCATGTCGAGATGACTTATTATCAGGTGGGTAAGGTAACTGACTAAACAGGAGTGTGTGGGACGAGTGTTTTCCGAATGGGAAGTGTGAATGACTAAACAAGAGTGTGTGGGATGAGTATTTTCTAGATCGGAAGGGTGAATGACTAAACAGGAGTGTGTGGGATGAGTCTTTTCTAGATGGGTACGGTGAATGACTAAACAGGAATGTAATTGATTTGCATCATTTAGACATGGGAAAAGTGAACACGGACCAATATAATATCACTTAAAGCAGAGAAGGTATCATAGCATTAGGGTGATATAACACTGCAGTCTACAAATAACTTTTTTATTGACTTTTAATAAATTTAACTTATTAAACTAATTTTTCTTTCTATAACCAAATAATATTTAACTCTTCAGTCCTATCGGCCTAAGTTTAAAAAATTTTTTTTCAAGCTATATCAATTGAACCAGCTCGCAGAATGTCACTTTAATAACCATTGTAACATCTTCTGTTGTGTGATTTGGCTTTACAGTAATGTTATTCATTACGTGTACAGCCTGACTTGTATTTGTTCGAATTTCTTTTATGTTGATGGAGTTGATGTTTCGTATTCAGCTTAGTTATATATATATACCTATCTAGAATATATGCTGATTATGTCTCATCCACACACACACTGTGTTGTGTTCTTGTAAGGATCAAGTCAATAATCGTGGTTGTTAACTTCCAGCAGAATAGAAAGACGAACTGATTTTCTATCTCTGCTTGCGTTAGCATTGTTTTACCTATAGAAGGTGGATGGATAAATTATTCGATAGCCAATGTGTTCGCTATTATTTAACTAGATGAACAGCTTTATTGTGATATTCCTACTTAACAAAACCTTATCATAGTTGTTTCCCTTCGTAACTTAGAAAATATCATAATTCCAACATAATCCCAACTATCGCATAATTTGAAATTTGTTTAGTGTGAAAAGGTAAAATCTAAAATATTTGCATTGTGAAGACAGTATATTACAAATATAAATAGTTCAAGAAAAGGATGGTAGTTAAGAAAAATAATAAATCATATTATTTGGACGTTTCATCATAAAGCCAAGGTTGTGTTCACATGGAAAAGCGAACGCAAAAACAATGTTGGCTGTTAAATATATCTGCCTTACTTTTGTGTTAAAAACTTCTTTCATTATGACTTATGACAAATACAACTTCATTTGAATTTTTTACAGAAATATTTTGTCATTTACATGAACTCTATAAAGGAGGTATATTGATTAGATTTAACAAATATTTTCCCTAAACAAACTTCAAACTGGATTTCGCGTTTTATTGAATGAACGTGAAGACTCATCAAACTGTAACTTCCACGTGTGGAAAGTTTCAACAAGATGTTTAGACAAGGGGATGGGGATAAATTTTTTGTTACACAAATATATTATTTCATGAAGGAATCAGATTTAAATACTATTAAAATAACGAAGAAAATATTAAATTTGTATATTTTATGTATATATATTTTATGTTTGGATTATATATTTCGTTATATTTAGTTGTCCAACGGTTTCAAATTATTTGTCTTGAAGTTGAGTGAAATATCTTGAAAGTGAATTCTGTGAAATTCAAGTCACATAGTTATTTTGATAAAAATAACTAAAACTCAACTAAAATAGAATAATGAGAATTAACACTCGAATAATTCAAGTATTATTATGTCCGCACAGAGACACATCCTGTTTTTCTGTTGTTTTTTTTCCAAACACTTTTCAATCGACCACCATTTTTTAATTTCTTGTCGGATTTTTCATTTTTTTGACTGACTCCTTTTTAAGAATTTTATGGGGTCAAAGGTGTTGAACGTCAAAATACCCAAAATTTTATATTTTGGGCTCCTGTACGGTCATACTTACAGTAACCACAAAGAAAGTTGGCGGAAATATAAATTTTCATGCGCCTAACACATTGACATATGAAAAAGTTGGATTTGCCCATTTTGAGTCCGGGGGGGGGGGGCAGAGCTCACACACACAATTTTGGTCAATTACTCGGCCATATTTTGACCAATTTACATGGGATTTGGTCACAAGCAGTGATATGGACAATTTTCAATTTTTCTATGTTATTAACGATATTTCTGGTGTCAACATTGGGCATGTTGAGATTGTGTGGCGGAGACATGTTGCATGCGCCCAAGAATGTTGGTTTCTTTAATTGTAAAGACGTACCTTGTGAATGAAATATCCAGCGTTTTCCAGGCATTTTCGTAGAATCTTGAATTTTGTTTATTAATTGATTATGCACACTTAATTTTGGTATGTGCTAGTTGAAAATATTTTACCTAACTTCTTCCTGTTTCTGTAATGTATATTTTCTGATTGGATTCTGTCTTTTCGATTAATTATTGCAGCCACCTCACGTCTTATACATGCATTTGTCATTAACCTTCGTGCAAATTGAGGAACGTGTTCGGGATATCACATCTCCATACCCAGTTTTCATGTCTCCTAGTACTATTATACGATGTTTCTTTTTTTATCGTAAAAGGAACAAAACAATAATACATTAGAAAGGTCAGAAAATCAAAATAATATTAATTTTAGCGTATTGAAACTCATACCAGAAGTATGTTGCGTGTAGTTCGAAACGAATAGATAATATTGAGGTACAGATTAAATGCCGAAAGCAGGCAAAGCTGTTGTTGTTGTTTTTTTTTTAATTTCGCGCAAAGCTACACGAGGGCTATCTGCGCTAGCCGTCCCTAATTTAGCAGTGTAAGACTAGAGGGAAGGCAGCTAGTCATCACCACCCACCGCCAACTCTTGGGCTGCTCTTTTACCAACGAATAGTGGGATTGACCGTCACATTATAACGCCCCCACGGCTGAAAGGGCGAGCATGTTTGGTGGGATGGGGATTCGAACCCGCGACCCTCAGATTGCGAGTCGAGCGCCTTAACTACCTGGCCATGCCGGGCCCCAGCAGGCAAAGCATTTGAAATCAGTAGGCCTAGATTGTGGATTAAAAATAGTGTTAACTGTAGATGTTTGTCCATTTCGGATTCAAAATCAGAGGCGTCTCAAAATAACACTTCGGTTATATCATTTATCTCTCACAAAAGAATATGAAATTCAGCTAATTAAAACACACCAGAGGATGTTGAACATAAAATATAAATCCTTAAATGTAGTTCATTCAAAATCGTACCAGAAACATGCGCGTAAGATTAAGCTACACGAGGGTCATCTGCGCTAGCCGCACATAACTTAGAAGATATAGACTAGGGGAAAGGCAGCTAACAAACATCAACTACCGCCAACTCTTGGACTACTTTTTACCAACGAATAGTTGGATTGACCGTCACATTACAATGCGCCCACAGCTGAAAGGGCGAGAATATTTAGTGAGAGGATTCGAACCTGCGACTCGCAGGTATAAGTAGGTTCGAAACGAGTAAAGAATATTAATTTGAGATATATTGTAGTATATTGTACAAAGGTTCGTGAACTAATACTTAAATTCATGTAACATCAGGATATTTATTTATTTCGGTCATAATAGAAATTCATCGTATCACATCTGAATGTTACTACTTTTCAACACTGAGTACTAGGTAGTAAAGTATTTCCTCCCTGGCGAGGAAAACAAATATAACTTCGCTCAGCCATCTTGAACTGCATTTAATTGTCGTAACTGGAAATATTAACGTCATACCTTTAAAATAAGTTATGATGCCATTCTAATAAATATCGGAAAATAGCGTTTCTCAAACTGGGGTCTGCAGGGGTAATCCAGGATTCCGCGAGTCATGTCCGAAATTTCATAAAAATATTTTAAAAATGATTTATAGACGAAAAATATATTTCGTAAAATTAAATTTATATGAATTAAAAATATTTAATTTTGGAATACAGCTTTTTATGTACACGGAATCTTTTTTTTTAAATTCATGGGTTTGTGGATTCGCGAAGAAACAATAAAAGGGGGTTCTTGGGTTACTACAGTTTGAGAACCGCTAAGCTAGAAGTATTTTGTTGATAGTATGGAAAGTATATATACAGACTCATATTTATTGATTTTAAAATATCCCCTTTATCATTGAAAAAGCGTTGATAACGATTAATTTAAAATTGTAGTTCAAGCTCACTATTAAATAACTGGTGCTTGCATTGTGAATTAAACCAAGGGTGAATGCATATCGACCATTCGCCTGTCCTTGCAAGGGTCATAAAAATGTTAAGTAAGTCTTAATTGGATAGTAGAACGTGATTATAACAAGATGAGGAGAGAGAGAGATTACCTCGAATCCCTCTGTAAATCGTTCTGTATGTTAACATTCATCTGCATGTAATTACTGCAGTGGAAGGTATCTGTAGGGATCAGATGCGACTCGTTAAACGAGATCTCTGTAAACTAACCGCTTATGGCTGTTCATTAATGATGTAAGCAGACCTGGATGTCGTTCATCTCAGTTCTCTTCCTCGCCAGTAACTCCATTAGCACAAATAGATATGACGAAAATCGCATTAACGAGGTTTAGCTTCAGACATGTTGAGGATTTCTGTGCTTAGAACACATCTTGAAATTTGTTCTTCTAAAACCTTTTTTTTTTTCCATATCGCTCATGGATCTTTGTTACAATATTCTTGTAACATTTAATGATCAAAGACGTGCAGAGAATACGAGATCTATTGTCCGAACTACGTCTCTTATTTCCTTCGTTACAGTAAATTTATTGTTGTTTTTTTCATGCACGGAAAGTGAAATTGGTTTAGCGCGTAATTTGGATGTTAATGTCACAGAGATCTGAGTAAAGTTGAACCAATTAGAGTATTTGTTCGAGTGTAACATTATTTGTGAATACCTATCGTTGTTGATTCCTTTTCGGTAAATTTACAGTTTTCTTTACATTTCATACTCCTTCCAATAACTGACTACTCTGTAACTTTTTTTGTCTGTTTCAAAGACTTATAGTATTTCTTCTATACTTACTTTTTAACATATTTTTTTTTCAATGCCAACTGTTCATATTGTTTCTTTCGTTATTTTTATTTTCTAATTTATCTAATGACATATCGGACGGGCGTAGCCTAATGGTTAGTATGTCGAGCTGCGTATCGAAAGGTCTGGAGTTCGAGGCGTGCACATACCACCCACTTTCAGCTGTAGACGTGTTTTAAAAGTGACAGTAAATATCGTTCCTTTGATTCAACTTGTCGGATAAAGCCAGTTCGGCGGCGAGTGCTGCTGGCTGGCTACCCTTTTGTCAACAGTTGAAAATTAGGGACAGCCATACCGGAATTCTTAAGGGTCTCTAAACCTGGCCGTTTAGCCCAGGTGCCAATAAGATGCTTTGAAAATCAACTTGTCGTTAATCCTCAGTCAGAACTATAATCTTAATTATTTCAGTTATCGTCTATAATAAAAAAAAGGAGAAAAAAGAAAGAATACGAAGAATACGGTTTATACGAACGGCCCTGGATTCGCAGGACTGGTGTGGCCTGGTGGTTAGAGCACTCAACTCGCAATCTGAGGGTCGCAGGTTCGAATCCCCGTCACCGAATTTGCTCGCCCTTTCAGCCGTGGGGACGTTATACTGTGACGGTCAATCATACGATTTGTTGATAAAATAATACCCTAAGAGTTGACCGTGGGTGATGCTAATTATCTTTATCCCTGCCTTCCCTCTAGTCTATAGATGCCAAATATGGGACGGCTAGCACAGATAGCCCTCGTGTAACTTTGCGCGAAATTCAAACCAAATCATTCGGTTCGTAAAATATGTTTTATACATTGTATAACTTTTAATTTCATCAGAGGATGCTAGTAATCCTATTGACGCAAAGGTCTATTTTGTGACTAGTTTACATTATATATATAATAATAAATGTGTTTGTAAAGCAAAAGTTGCCATCCATTCTCTTAAGGGTTTCACGTCCACTTATATTTAAAATTAGCACCGACATTAAAGTGTTTCGTTGTTCACCTATATCGAAGAATAGCACCGAAACGTTGGAGTATTTCATTGTTCTCTATACCAAAGATTAACAAGAGGGTCGCGAATACTTGTGTCATTTTAAAACGGACATAACTTGTGATTGACAAAATATTAATTTTGTTTTTTACTGTCTTGTAATGCCTGTTTTATTTATTAAAGCGAACAATTCTGCTATAAACGAGGGCAGTGGAACCTTGATGGAAATATCTGTTGTTAGAAGGGGTTGCAGTGCAATTAAGTTTGATAATCACTGACCTACGACACCGACACTCTTAGAATGTTTTATTGTCCACTTATAGCTAAAATTAACACCTCTGAACTGTTTCGTTAATCATCTATAGCTAAGATTAGCACTACGTGTGAAGTATTTCGTTGGTAACTTATAATAAAGATGAACACAGACGCTCCTAATGCGTTTCGTTGCTCAGTTAAAAATATAATTTAGTCTTTCGGTGTTCACCCATTCCTAATATTAGCCTTTGAAACGGATAGTAGGTTTCATAAAATTAAATATAAATATCCAGCTTCACAGCTCTCACTAGAGGGCGCTAGGAACCTTAGTGAATCAAAGGTCTCTTTTGTGTTTTACCATATATATGTATATAAAATAATAAATGTTTGTAAAAGAAAAAGGCGCCACCTATACTCTAACCAGTTTCGTTGTTTACTCATAGATTAGCACAGACCCTGAAGTGTTTCGTTGTAAAGTTGTAACTAAATTAGAGTCGACATTCTGAAGTATTTCATTGTTCACCAATACATAAAATTATTCATTTTTCTGACTCAACCAGGTATGCTAATTGAAAATATAATCCAATAAATAATTGCTAAGTTCTATATAAAAATCATTGAAGATATTGTGAAATAAGAAAATTTTAATTATTGTACTTAGAAAATATCTCATAAAACTAACATGGAATTAAATTTTAGTTTTTCTCTGAAGTTTTATTTATTGCTAAGCATTAAGCTACATAGTGAGCTTTCTGTTCTTTGTCCACCATGGGTATCGAAACCCGGTTTTAACGTTATAAGTCTTCAGGCTCACTGCTAAGCCATTTGGGGGGCTTTTTCTAAACGTTTACACCTACTTTAGTATTTTTGTTATAGTTGTTTTTTTTAAACTCACCCAACGCTACACGAGGGCTATCTGCGCTAGCCGTCCCTAATTTTGTAGTGAAAGTCTAGAGGAAAGACAGCTAGTCATCACCGCCAATTCTTGAGCTACTCTTTTACCAACGAATAGTGGGATTGACCATCACATTATAACGCCCCCACGGCTGAAAGGGCGAGCATGTTTGGTGGGATGGGGATTCGAACCCACGACCTTCAGATTGCGAGTCGTGCGCCCTAACCACCTTTTGTTATAGAGCTAAACTTAGCGTTTTACAGAATAATTATTTTAAACGTACGAATTACTCTGAAGTACGTCAGGTGTTTAAAATATATAAGCTATAATTTATTAGTAGGATGTCCTTGCTGCTGGTTGTAATTCACACCTAATTGGTTGGTGAGTTTAAAAGTTTCCTAGACCAACAAGTTTATTCAGTTTACTATTGATCCACAGGGAAAAAATATATACCTATACAAGAAAACTATATATTTGGCTGATTTCACTCGTCGTTCTCAGAACACCCAAATTAAGCCCTTTTTCCCTTTGTGAACTTTGTTAATCAATATCCGATGACGTAGTATGTGACGTCACACGTTATCTGTTTAGTTTTTCTCTCTTTCCACGCTGATCACGGGACAATCTTGACCCGCAAATTCAGTGGCTGAATGTGAAATATACGTATGTCAATCCAAATTTATTTCGAATTTTGTCACGAGCTAATTTTGTAAAGAGCAGAGCCATAGGCGATTTGATATTATTGCAGAAACCAATTTTTTTTCCAAATCTCTATTTAGACACCATCAATACCACAAGCTGTTCAAAATCCACCCTGTAATGATGCTATCAACTACCTGATGTAACGGAGGTATATCCTCTTCTTCTTCACGAGTGACAAGTTATACTCGGCGCAGCCACAGTTTTGAATATGATAACAGAGGAAACTCTGATTCCGAATATGCTCTTCGCTCATCTCCCCAGGGGTTTGAACAGCTCACGAAATAAGATACACGCTCCCACTAAAAATGTATACGAACTGTCATTGCAATATGTGTATTATATGTTATGTTCCACCGTTGTTTGTGTTCTTTTTTTTTTCCTCTTTCAGCATTATGCGTCATTATTAATGTATGCCGAGACAAGATACTACAGACCTTGCGATGCCGGTTGAAGTTCTTACTTAATCTATTTTCATCTCTCTATAGGCTTGTCTCATCATAAGAGGGCGAATGTAAACGCAGTTAAATATTGTTATTTTTTGTGTGCTAATCAAAATTAATTAGGTTTAAAAAGTTACACAGATTTTCGCTTGCAGCATATAATTGTCAGTTCCCGTAAAACTCCAAATTCTGATCCAGTAAAACAGCAGAAATACAATCATATGATAAACTAATCTACATTCATAAAAATCAGTTAAGCGTAAATTTTAATCTTTAAATGATGTAAATTTTAATCTTTTAATGATGTATGCATAGTTTCATTATGCGCTATCTTCTTTTTTCTCTTTTGAAAGATGCTTAAATCAAAACACCAATGATGAAAATTACATTGTAATAATTTCCAATTTTGGCATACTTGATTAATCCATTGTTCTAAATAAAAGCTTTGTTTCTGAAAAGTTGTTGTTTGACTTTAAGTTATGTTGCTAATCTTGTTTAGTATGGACGTTGGTTTACAAGAAAGTCTTCACCAAACAAGCAACATATCAGGTCAAACTAAATTACAGCCTTTTTCACCTGCTTTGCTTATACAGAATTAAACAAAACTATCTATGTCCAACATATTCTCGAACTGCTCTTCACATCTGAGGTTTATAAGAACCAACAACCGAAGTTTCATACAGTATTATATCATGTGTTGTCGTGTTTCTGGACATACGGGCTTTATGTACTTATAGAAGTTACTCCGATTAGTTCTAGTAAGGCTGACACATTAGGCCTGTCATTTTCAAGTTAAGTTTATACAACACTGTGTCTCTGTATTTCTGGACATAAAGAGTTTACGTACTGATAAAACGTGTTTCCATCAGTTCTGGTAAGGCTTCTGACACATCAGGTGTGCCCATTCCCAATTAATTTTTATACAACACTGTGTCTTTGTATTTCTGGACATAAAGAGTTAACGTACTGATAAAACGTGTTTCCATCAGTTCTGGTAAGGCTTCTGACACATCAGGTGTGCCCATTCCCAATTAATTTTTATACAACACTGTGTAAAGTATCGTTATATTTCTGGACATACAGACTCTATGTACTTCCATCAGTTCTAGTTAGGCTGACTTTAAGTACTGAAAAAACTTAGTAAGGCTGACACGTTAGATGTGCCCTATTCAAGATAAACTGGCTGGTGTTGTTTACGGAAAGCTTCCAGAACACAAGTGTCAGATTTTTATAGGGGCCCGATTTTTTACAGTAGGTGCTGTGACTTGTTGGTGATAAATGTCAACATGTTTTAAAATAATATATTCAAAACAAGTCAAATGTGTGTACAAAAATTCGTTACATTATTGGTTATCACAGTTGTATCCAGAGCTTTAAATAGTTGTCTCCTTTTCGTCAAAGTCCACACAAACGGTTTCAATTACTTTAGAACACCCTTTGAGAAGAAAAATTCTTCTTCTGTATCTGTGTTGTTACAATACCACTGTGAAACTCACTTTAGAGATTGCCCATTACGGCTAAACTTACAATCATACAGTCTATCTAACTTACTTCTTTCACTAATTTCTTATTACTTGCACCATGTATCTGTATGTATTTATAACAGTCGACAGAAAAATCTAGAAATATCTAGCTCTCTAGTTACAACAATATTACACGTAATGAGAAAACTTAGAAGCTTCGAATGAGATGATGTCAACAATATTACAAAAGCCTAGTACAGCAATTAAACTACTTGCACAACGTACAACTAGTACAGAGTTTGTCATAACTATCACTTTTTAAATAATTAACTTTGAGCACTTGTTATAATAGCTAAATAATCATTAAATATTAAATCACTAAATAAACTCAATAATAATTTATAAAATAAATAGTCTTGTATATCTGACACTGAGACCCGTGAAAGCAGTCAGTCATTTATCTTAGTCTTGATTGGTAAAAGTAGTCAGTATTTTACATTTACTATAGTCCTGAAATATACTCTACTCAATGTTCTTGAATCAAATCATTATTTAGCTGACATATTACCAGTTCCTGTTAAGAAACCTCCCAGAGTTTCTACCAAAACTCCAAATATGAAAAATAAAATGACGTATGGAATCATCCACCTACCTAAACCTGAGTCATATCGTGTTTTAAACTTCTGCCTTTGACATGATCCCAGTCCAGATACTCATAACTGAAAATTTTGTTCCTTCTACACCCAACAACAGCTATTTAAATCTTTAAAGAGTGAAAAGACTGTGACAAACTATTCACTGATTCGCTTGCAGTAGTACTATTATTACGGTTTTACTTAACCCTGTATTGCCCATTGTAACGTACAGGTAACAAATCCATCTTTATTGCTTAATACATATACAAGTGCTTCAATTGTTTGTTTGAATTCTCTTATTTCCATGTAACAGTCCAAATAAACCATGTAATTACTTTTGTTAGTTCCTCAATTAAACAATGTTACTTCTAGGTAACGTATCCATGTATAACTTACCAAACTATATTACAAAAACATATTTTTTGTACAGTATAGACCTAATTAAATAAGAAATTCAAATAAAACATTTTCCCACTGTATTTTCGTAATGCGTACAATAGAGGGTTAAAATTATCAGTTGGTTAACCTACAACAGCATTCTAAATATATTTCTTTGATTATGATATCTTTCTGCGACTTCAAAAGGCATGTTTTGGAAATAATAATGGAAATTATTTGCGAACAAAAATTTAAAAATTTGTTCAGTGGTTGTTATTCATAAATTGGCAAAATGTAATCTAATTTATAGCAGTGTTGTTAAATTTTGTTCTTTTTATTGTTGTAATCGCTCTTGATTTAATACGTTTTTAGTATCTGAAACTCATTTATGATTGTATAGAAAACCTAATTTTGGAACTACCCTAAATTGCAATATCTTAATTTTAAAAATAAGAAATACATCATTAACACCTAATAGCTTTAACACTTATGTTTATAAACTCGATCTTATAAAAACAAAAATTAATCTTAAGTAATATTCTACATCACGTTAGATTGGGGTTTCGATGCTCGTGGTGGGCAGAGCACAGACAGCCCTTTGTGTAGCTTTGTGCTTGATTTCAAACAAACAAACACATTAGATTGTTCTTCGCACGAGAAAAAGTAGGCAACTGCCAGTGTTTTTTAATACACAAACATTTTTCTGTAGTGTTTTAAATGTGTACTTTAGTTATTGGGATTTGTATTCCTAGTTTGCAGGTTGCTTTTGGTACAGGTTAAGTTTAAATATATAACTAAATGTACTTTTTTCTTTTATAGTTCGGTTTTATGATGGAATGTGGCGGACTATGATCTTAATGTTAATATCAGAAACTGATAGTGGTGCTTATACATATATTTACTATATTTGGATTTACTGATTGTTATCGAGGAATGCAGGATGAAATACACTTTGAAGTAAATGTTAATTACTTAAACGGTTATCGGTTTTTTAACTGTATGCCAAACCGGTTGATTAAACATTAGAATATTAATACTACTTTAACTAAAAATCGTCAAAGTTAAGTAACGTGGTATGGAATAGTACAATGAAGAATTAGAAGAATGCGCTCATGACAGCTAACACCTGGTGGCTCAGTAATGATAACGATAGAAAAAAAAGGTAGGGAAAAAACTTGTTATATATAAAGTTTTCACGTGAAATTATTGGTAGCAGAGTTTTAAAGTAGATGTGGAGAATATAGTGGACAAAAATTCCGTGGACTTTCTGAATAAACTATGAAATAATCAGATTGCTACTTTCGTGTGAGTAGTTTTTTCCTGCTGATCACAACTGTATCGCCGGAAGAAGTGAATTAACTGAAATGGGGCAGAATTGTCGTACTTAGTGAGACAACAAATTAATTAGATGTTTCTAACAGATGCCATATAGCCTATCATTAGAAAGGATTTGCAATAAAGAAGAATCGTTATACTGTAATAATGACTTGCGTTATGAACTGTTACAGTAGCACTGGGTATGATACACACGCCATGCTCATTGTAACTTGTAACGCTAACGAGTGGTATTTTGTGTTAAAGTTTACTGTGAGCTAAACTTAGCTCTATACAGTGTATAAGGTTTCATTTACTCGTCTTTATTAAACTAATTAGCGCACCTGAAATACTTACAAAAAGACGTTTATTAAAGAGAAAGGAGGTTTAACCTCACTGAACCTACACCCTTGTCCTCTTTTTTGAATTAAGCATCAATCGCGCACTAAAATTTGAAAACTTTTTATTAACTCTATTATGTACTTCCGTTTATGTAACGATTTAAAAAGTTACCCAGAACACATGGCTCCATACAGTCTAGACTAAGTACAAATAAAGTCGCCTGATTTTTGCTTTGTTTCAAGCACCCCTCTGTGTAGTATCCTGATCTCCATTAGAACATGTTTCTTTGGGATACAGAGAAATCATATTAGATACGATTGTTAAATATAATGTCCTGCAATTACAATTACAACTTTAATTACAATAGTGTTCGAATAAAATATAGAACTTAATACGCTGAACTAAAACGCCGTATGTTGTGTTGATAAAGACGTTAAACTTGCCTTATTTTGTAACCCCAGTGTTTGTAAGCTCTACTTGGTTTAAGATCATTACATTATTTATCTGTTACCAGTTGTGTTTTTTTCTATATATATATATAAATATACACAGCGTGGTCACAAGTAAATAGACACCACCTTTTCAGAAAAAATGAAAATTTTCAGTCATA
>NW_013666892.1:156106-157367 GCF_000517525.1 Limulus polyphemus | reverse complement strand
GAACCTTGAGTTCTAGGCATGTTGTAGAACAAGATAATTAGTGTGCGGGCCATTTTCATTTATATAGTGCTCTGTGAACACAAATTAGTTAGCATAAATCAATTAAATGACGAAAAATTAGGTGTCTATTTACTTGTGACCACTCAGTGTACAGGCAATCCGTATGTTTTACAAAGTAAAGTGGTGCTTAATCACCTTTCCCTGTTTAGCTCAAATGAAAATTATAAAACGTTTCTCAATTTTATACGTAAAATCTCTTCACACACACCCATAAACCACATTTATTTTTAACTGTGTCTTCTCGACGTATATTAAACCACATTTGTTTTTAACGGTGTCTTCTCGACGTTTATTAAACCACATTTATTTTTAACGGTGTCTTCTCGACGTTTATTTCAATTTATAAAGCGAGCTGCCCCCCCCCCCCCCCAAATGCTCAGCGGTAAGTCTGAGGGCGCATACCCCTAAAAACTGAGTTTCGATACTCGTAGTGGGCACAGCACAGATAGCTTAACAACAAACAAACAAAAGTGAGATAGGATGGAAAAATGTGTTAAAGTTCAGTGACTTAATGTACAACATACACTTTACTAAACTATACTTCCAGAGTCGTTTATCATGCTTATCATTCTGATGGCCATGGTTACGTAATACTACCTAAGACCGCAATCTCAATTGTCAGCAGCTTCTGCGAAGAACGGCGTAGTTAATTCTAGACCACAAAGCTTAATATACTTTCCATAGGACCAAAGGCACAAACAGCCATTGGAGTTGCACTGGGGGATTTGACTTGGATGTGATCGAATTGAATTACTGTTTTCAGCTTCTTCTGCCAACGTTTTTTTCGTGAAAATATCTTTTGAGTCTTCCTTAACTTCAAACATTTGTTTATTATCTTATTAACAACACTGGGTGTTATTCCCAGCTTCATTGCAATAGATTTGGTGTAAGATTGATCTATTTCGTAGCTATATTTTGCGGATGAGAACGTATCTTCATGTTAGGTTAAAGTGTAGTTTCGGAGCTGATTCTTTCTTAAGGTTTTTCCTTTTCCATGCGTTTTATTGCTTCACGTTATTTGACAGTCTCGTGCACGGATAACCTTCCTCGAAAACGGCTGTGACATATTTCTTTAGCCACAGGTATATCTCGGTGGCGTTTCACTTTCGAACTATAGCTCGTGGCTTTACGGCTCTCTTCTGCGCCTGGCCCGGCATGGCCAGGTGGTTAGGGCGCTCAACTCGCAATCTGAGTGTCGCGG
>NW_013666892.1:152600-155520 GCF_000517525.1 Limulus polyphemus | reverse complement strand
GTGTAGCTTTGCGCGAAATTCATAACAAACAAACAAACTCTTCTGCGCCAACACACTACTGCATCAACATGTGAATATGCTCTTTATAAAGTACGATAAATCCTCTTTCTCGTATATTTGTTGAAATTGAATTATATTTCCTCTCAACGACATGAAGAATCATAAATACAGAAACAAAGAAAAAGAGGCAAATAATCTCGGAAAGTTTTGGGTTGTAATGGAATAAAAACCACTAGCTTATGTTGTGGTTTTGTTTCTTCATAATACCACGTTTGTTTTCTCACTAGAATAGAATTATGGCTGTTTACTTGCTGTGTTTCTACTCCCCTGGTGTTTTATGTCCAGAGTGGAGAATCACTATGAGATGACAGGCAGAATGTTTTCGACATTCCTTCCATTTTCATATTAAACGATAAAAACCCTGTAACCGGAGCGCTTTTTAAAGGCGGACCTTTTTTCTTCAGGGGAAAACTGGGAATAAAGGTGGAACTTTCTTCTTCAGGAGTAAAGTTGGAATAAAGAAAGGTGGACCTTTCGAAAGCGCTCGGATTACAGGTTTTTTTATCGTTTTATATTAAGCCTTCTTGAACTTACATATTTTTCTGACATCCTTTCACTTTTATAGTATTCTACAACCGAAAGCTAGTGTTATAAATTGCATTTTTTATTCACCTTTACTCTAAAGTGATTTAAATTAAAATCTTTAATAATTTACATGTGCCCGTTGCTAGCGTTACTAAATAAATAATTTATTCTACAACATTGATTTTTAAGATGTGTAGAGACGTGTGAGAGTAAAAAAAAAACATATATAAGAAACTAGAACCCATGTAAGTAGTTGTTGACCACCAGTAGCATTTGACTGGATTATTAGGATAGAAAGATTAACTTATTATCAAAGGACGCTTCCTATAGGTAGTGTAGCTAATTTAATATGCCAATCTTACTACGAGTATGCAGTGTAATAAAGAACAAAGAATAATTAAAATACATTGATCATCAGCTGGGTATTCTATCTGTTAACGCTACCTGTGGTCTTATGGTTCAGTAGAAAAGCTACCTAGTCATTGAGTAGTTTCCTGTGGTAGAAAATTTAACTAGCGGTTATTTAGGTTATTATAATAAAAAGGCTGACTAGCAGTGACTAAGTTATTATAGTAGAAAGGTTGGCTAGTCATTGAGTAGATTCCCGAAGTAGAAAGGATAACTAGAAGTTATATTGGTTGTTATAATAGAAATGTTGACTCGTCATTGAATATGTTCCTGTTGAAGAAATTTGTATTGTTTTTACGGAGCTTGAATTATTAGTTAAGGTTATGCAGCAAAGTTGGTAAAATCTAAAAATACTTCAATATATTTTATTAATGAATTTTGAAATATTTGGATTAAGATGTTCACACGATAATAGTCTATTTTATCTGTATTATTTGAGTTCGAATATTTCTTCAAATTCCTCATTGTCTACTCTCTATAGTCCTACCCCCACTACCTACCACCCTTTTCTTAAAATTTCTCATTGTCTGCTCTCTATAGTCCTACCCCCACTACCTACCACCCTTTTCTTTAAATTTCTCATTGTCTGCTCTCTATAGTCCTACCACCACTACTTACCACCCACCCCTTTCTTCAAATTTCTCATTGTCTGCTCTCTGTAGTCCTACCCCCATTACCTATCTACATTTCTTCAAACTACTCATTGTCTGCTCTCTATAGTCCTACCCCCACAACCTGCCATTCCTGCACTTACTCTTCCCGTGTTTCACGAAATCTAGGATATCCCATATAATATTATCTTAACCACCTATCTATCCTTCATCAACGTCTCCCGCTCCTATTGGACATGTGATATTCTAATTTATTCTCCGATAGCTGCTTACCACCACCTTGTTTCTACTATAAACCTTCTATCATCTTATGGTTCATTTCTTACTCCTCATCAGCTTAACGTCACTGTGAGATACAATTATTGTCCAATTAAAATAATGACAAAAAAAGAAAGAACTACATTTCCAAGGGATTCATTTTGTTTATTGCCACTATCAGTTAATATCGGACCAGATGCCTTCTTTTGTGTGATTCCTTTATACACTTTTCATCATCTTATTATCCTTTTCTAACCTATTACTTATCGCGATATATAACCAGCTATATAATAGTTAGAATGACATCATCAGGGCTTTTAACTAATTTGGCGTGTAGCTGTTGAATTGATTTAAGTCACCAGATGTTGTGTCTGTTTCAGCACGAAGGTATAAACTGTGAAATAGGTGAAATAAAAGTTCACCAGCACACGTGTTTGCCACCTAGTGGCATAGCATACTGTTTGATGACGTCATTAATTTTATATTTGCTGTGTCCAACTTCACTTTTCCATGTCTTCCTTGCGTTGAAGCTAGATAGAGTTAGTATGTTTGGTTTTCCCCTTATTAATTTAAAGAAACTATGTTTCATTTTCAACTCAATAGTAGCGTCCAAAGAAAACCAACTAAACTGCATGAGATTAACATTTGATTGGTGGGTGTGTGCACGTAGTTATATGACTCATCTCGTCCTCTTTCGGTATAACGTCCTCTCGGAATTTAAGCTTTTCTTCATTTATAGAATAAGGTATCTCACATAATCAACTAATTTTACATTTTGAAAACAATATTTGGCCAAACCTAGTCAGAAAAATGCGTTATTGTTGAAAATGTAAAATGCCTTTATTTTTCTAAGTTTACTTCTGTTACATGATATGATACATCCCCCCCCCAAAAAAAAACACACACACAACAACAGCAACAGAATTTTGGTTTATTTCTTTGCATCACCTTTTTCTTCATTAAGTTTACTATAGTTAAAATAAATTACATTTAACAATTATCTATGTTTAAGGAACTGTTGGGATGTGACATAGTTATTTTGTTTGTTTGTAATTATG
>NW_013666892.1:132214-151654 GCF_000517525.1 Limulus polyphemus | reverse complement strand
TCTTTAAAACAATCATCTATGTTTAACTGGACTGTTGGAATGTGACACATTTTTTAAGACAATTATCTGTTTAACGGGACTGTTCGGATGCGACACATTTAATTGTTTTGTGTAAAAAAGTTATTTCATATCCTTTTTATGCACCATGAATTGCTTTTCAACCTGATATGCAACGCACGAAAATGTAATGTTACCTTTCTAGTTGGATCTCATAAAACTGTTTTTCAATATCCTTCATTATCCCCCTCCCAATATATATATATATATGCATTTATCCCTGCTTTACTTTGATAACACATCAAGCTAGACTTGACTGTAAACTACAAGCTAGTCAGCTAGTGCAAGAGGCTTGGCTTGCGTGCATTTCTCAAACTGGTATAAGGAGTTATAGATAATCTGAATTTCTTCTTCAGAGCATTCTTAGGATTCTCACAAACTGGATTATTTCCAGGTTGCTGCCCCAGGACCAGTTCTGTTGTCATGGTAACCCTCCCCCAATTGTTACCATCTAGCGTATGATTGGTTGTTGTCAGTCTAGTGCGCATCTGTGGTCCATGTGCGTTGCGCGATGCGATCGACATACCTTTTAAACACTGGATGCCTTTCTGCTGTTGATACAGTGCAGTGCCAGTTTCTCTACTTTCACCACGTGGATCATCCGAAACTGTTTTCAGTCTTCAGATAAGGTGTCAATCCACAATTCTTTGAAGAGAGAGTATGAGCATTGCCACACATTTCAGTTGTTTTGGTTCTGATCTCTCAAACTAGAAGAAAACCAACAAACATGAAAATCCCTCAGAAGGTAAGTTGGGATGAAAGAAATTACCCCAACGTTTTTGTACTGTTGAGTAAGTATACTTATTGCAGAAAACATTCTTCTAAGAGAAAGGAACTTTGCACGTTATAGTATTTTGAAGAAGTATATAACTTTTAAGTCATATTTTTTGCATGAAAACAAAGATTCAATTAGTAAAAAAACTTAAAAACCAAGTATAACAATATATATACTTATTTTGCATCAGAATCATGAGACTGTCATGATGTTTTTATCAAACCATTGCGTCCCAATGTTTAATGTGTTTTGTTAAAAATATAGAGTTGGTGATGTTTAAAAAATTGAAACTTAAAAACTATGATGTGTTTCATAAAATCACAGAAAGGAGGGGACTTTGCTATCTTTCAGCTCGAACACTAAATGGTTTATTTGATAAGAAAATTTTAAAGTTATGACGTCTACCTTGATTTAGGTGCAGCTCATAAGAAACCGTGTTGAAGCTGGGATATGTGTGAACGTTTCACTCATCATCGGGTTGACAATCCAACAACAAAGTGTACAACCAGCTCGAAACGTCGTGCAATTAAAGTCCATTATACCAGTTATTCATCAATGTTTCCTGTAGCTGCCCTTTTTTTAAATTATTATCATTGCATAGTTGTGCAGAGTTCTAATGAGCGCTTACATCAAAGCTATTGTAAGAATTCAGGTAGAATACAGGCACACTTTAATACAGTATACATGAATTATTTAGCGTTAACTGATGCATACACAAAACCAAATTTTCGTACGTCATTTTATCACATTAAATGTTCAGTTAATATAGCGTTAAAACGCTCTTAATTATAAAAGTTGCTTCGACTAAAATTATCCACTTGGCTGACAAATGTTTGTTACGTTATTTCCGCTAGTTATTTTTTTTTTTAATTAACATTTATCTTCCAAGATGATAGAGTATAAACAAGTACTATATTTGGTGATTATTAAAAATCAAAACTTGAAATTATTGTTGATATCTTAAAAACCTCTTGTCCTATAGGAGTAAAACTCCACCAGAGATAGATGCATGGAGAATTATGTTTTATTCAGTGACGTTTGGACATAGCGTTTTAAAAACAATATTATATCTAAATCGTTGAGGGTTGGCATGGCCTGGTGGTTAGGGCGATCGACTCGCAATCTGCGGATCGTCGGTTCAAAACCCAGTCCCCGAACATGCTCACCCCTAGTGTTATTGACAGGTAGGAATTACGTCGCTAGAAACCGGGTTTCGATACCCGTGGTGGGCATAGCACAGATAGCCCACTGTGTAGCTTTGTGATTAATTACAAACAAACTTGTTGACAGGGCCAGCCATCTGAGGGTAAACGTTCTTGGCTAGTACAAACTATCCGAGCGGCTGACCCCAAATCTAGATGGGAGTAAGGTCAAATGAAGGAGGAGGTTACATCTAAATCGTTTTTTTTTGTTTTTTTTTGTTATCCAGCATTTCTGTTATTTCTCTTCTTTCGTAACAATGTAGGATTGGTGATGTGAATAAAATGCGTGTCAGATGTTACGATGATTAACGAACACTCCAGAACAGATGATGCTTGCAGAAGTTTCATTTTGGGATATGCTAATTGAGAGTATGACGGAAAGCATGTTGAACACCTTTTTTGACAGATTTTGATGTGCCTCAGATGGAATATAGTTTCCCCAGGACAAATAGATTTTAAGATATAATATTTTTTTTCTCTCTGTAAGAATGAAAATAAATGCATCTTGTGCAGTTTGTAATTACAGTAATTCCACATGAAATCCTTTGTACGTGGTAAGAGCATCTCCCTATTATTTGTTTTATTTTTTAATTTAAGTCTGATTAATTTAGTTGTTTGAATTTAAGCACAAAGCTACACAATGGGTTATCTGTGCCCTGCCCACCACAGGTATCGAAACCCGGTTTCTAGAAATGTAAGTCCGCAGACATACCGCTGTGCCAGTGGGGGGGGGGGGCAGTCTTATTGAAGTAACATAATACTAACTCGAATGAAAAATATCATGTAATTTTGGAATTTAAATATCAATAAAAAATAGTTGTCTCTAATGAACTTTTTTCCGTAATGCATACAAAAAAGAATGTTTCGTTGATTTTTTAAAATCATACGAACGTAATCTGAATTGTAGAAAAACCTTATACGGAGGTTAATTAAAATACGACAACAGATTGCATGCCTAGTACCTCGACCCTGTTTGTTGTAGGTTGATTTCTAACATATCAGCCCACCTTAATCCTTCTAAGTTGACTTGTCGAGACTGCTTTCACTCCTCTTAACCCCTATATAGAGCTGAAGCTGTTGTTTACGATCTAAAGTTAACATAGCCATGTAACCACACAGTCTGTACACCGTGAAGGTTAAACATTCCTACCATCATTAGGCTTAGCTTATGTTCTGTAAAGTAGTATTCTGAACGCTTGAACAACGTATTTTGTATTGAAATACATTTAAATATCTATTTATACAGTATTTATCTTGATTACTATATTGTTACCAATAAAGTATGTTTCTATTCATATATTATTACATATAAACTGACATTTCAAATAAACACCTTTAGTTTTTAACGTGTATCTTAATACTTGAGGGTCTGTTTGACTGTAAAGTCTGTCATAATTTTTGCCTGAAGGAAGACTTTTCTGTAAATTTTTGTCAGCAAATTAGTTTCTTTAGTGTCAATGAAAATAACACATTAGACCTTTTTGAATCCACAGTTCAGATTTTTTATAGACTCTGAATTGTGAAAAGTGACTGAAGGTGAGTAAGAATTCAAATGTCGGAATGTTGAATTTCCTCTTTGGGATGACTGAAAAAAAGACCTAACTTCAAAAACATTTGCCCAAACACTGAAAAAGTGGATGAGTTGTCGCTTATAAAGTACAGAGGTGTGTTAAAATGGACTAATGAAATCTACTTACATTGATTTCAATACAGGGGGAATAAAATGAAAATTACTGTGCACTTTATGCATATTGTGGGTAGCTTTCAAAACTTGTCTCAGGGCGTTACGGTAAAATTAATCACGATAACTGTGTAAAAAATGGAAAGAAGCAGTAAAACGAAATGTCAGTTAGGCGGATGTGAGGAAAGAACACTGGCCAGACGAGCACGTGCAGGCTGGGTATTAGCTCTCACAGCCGGTGTACGATACATGTTCTTAAAAATATAATTAAACCATATGACTTGGCAAAAAAGTAAACAGGCTCGTAAAAATAATTGTGTGTGTGTGTGTGTTCACAACACCGGAGGTATTTACTTGCGGTGGTGACACATTGTATGCGTTTTTTAATTCCTCTTTTTTGTTTAAGAAGCAAAATTTTGTTGCAGCTTAGTTTTGCATATCCCAGCATAACACATTAATAAAGGTTAAGTACTATTCAGAATTAATTTTCAGGCTGCTGAGATTCGAACTTCTTAGGTCTTTATTTTGAGTTACTCGAGTTTCAACCATACCTGCCATCTTGTCTTTCGGGCTATGGAATGTGGTTTGCTCAGTTCATATTCTCGTCTGTATAGGATACCACAGCCTTAACCTCACCGGCCTTGAAATTCAGACTCACTAAAAACTGCTGTAGGATTCAATTCGCGTAAACAGATCAGGTTAAACACTTTAAGTATACATTTTTTCGCTAAAATTCTCCCTTCTTTGTAACTTTTTTTTGGCATTTAATCTTATTCGGAGGGAGAAAATATTTTTAAGAATTAAAATATCTAATATTTAAGGTGAACATAAAAGTGGCCTCACAAAAATACACCAGAATTATATATATTTTTTTTTTCTAAAAGATTTTAAACTGCCTTAAAGCTAGTGAAATATATCTTAGGTGTCGCTTATTAATCAACATAAAAGAAATATGTTTGATCGATTAATTTAAACGTTTTAACCTTTTTAGTCATGTAGCTTTTCCAGCATCTTCCTTAAAATTTAGGCTTCTCTTATCAAGTTACTCGAAATTCACCTTTGGAAAGTAAAGCAAAGATTGAATTTAAATATTGTAGGAGTAATTTCGATAACTTTCACATTTATCTTTTCTTTTTTATTTTCTGTTTGAATACAAGCTGCTAAATATTCTTGTTTTATATCCTACAGAAGAAGCCCCATGTTTAAATTTAATCTGCAAGAAATTTCACGACCGAGTCTCTGTGAAATCAGAAGAATTGAAAATATTTAACGATTTGTTTTAGTGATTACAATTCTGAAACATTACAAATGTCTCGTGTAGATAATATTGTAGCCACCAAAGAGACTCATATAGGTAATATTGTAGCCACCAAATAAAAAAAAGTATCCTGTAGGTAATATTGTGCTCACCATATAAAAAAGTCTTATGTAGTTAATCTTGTAGATAATGTATGTTACTGCTTATTTCTTTTCTCTTTAAAAAAAAAAAGGATTAAGTTCGCGTTTTCTTGAATAATTCATTTGTTTTTAAATTAAGCTTCTCAAGAAAAACACAATCAAGCAAAGAAGCACAAGTTATTTTGAACAGTCATTTACTTACTTTTACTGATTTTCACCTACATTCGTGCATCCAATCCTGAGACCCCTCCACAAAAAAACAACAACAACAACAAGAAAACAACCTTGATTCCCTATTTAGCGGACCAGATATAAAAGATTTACAAATCTAGTTAAATGCTTGTTTTGACTGAGCCGAAGTTTACATATTCATGTCAGAGTATCTAGTCCCTGAGAGTCATCAAAACCCCCTCCAATTTGAAATTTTCAAAATATAAATTTAGTTTATTAATTTAATCGGTTTCCCACACAGCAATACCAATTTTCAATTAAATCAATTCAATGAAACTCAAGAGCTCCAAAAAACAACAACAATTGATCTATCATTGTTGAGGTTTTCCTTACGACTCTTTTTAAAGAATGTTTTCTTCACTTTATATTCTGTAGACGTCAAGAGTCTGCGTGCAAAATTTCAAGTAGTTTTGTCAAAAATTATCTGAAAAGTTCAAAAATCAAGTAAACATAGAAACACTTGTAAAACTGAAAATTATTATACAGACATTGCATCAGAGAAATGAAAACAAAATCTGTTAGTGGGAAATCGTAAAATGTAAGCAGTTTAAAAACGGCCTTTTATTGTTATAATAAAACAGGATGCTATGACAACAGTTTTTGAGTTGTATTACTTCAGAGTTCAATCGATATGATATGACCACAGAACGTTAGCAGTTGGATACCAAACTGTTAATATTTAATTACAAAACTCAAGCTTATAAACAGGATGATGAGATAACAGTTTGAGTGATATGGCCCCAAAATCTAATCGATTTGATAACAGTTTGTTTGTTGGCGGTATGGTAAAAAATGTTAATGATTTGTTAACGGTCTATTAGGTGTATAACCACAGAATGTTAGTGATTTGTTAACGGTCTATTAGGTGTATAACAACAGAATGTTAGTGATTTGTTAACGGTCTATTAGTTGTATGACCACAGAATGTTAGTGATTTGTTAAAGGTCTGTTAATTGTATGACCACAGAATGTTAGTGATTTGTTAAAGGTCTGTTAGTTGTATGACCACAGAATGTTAGTGATTTGTTAAAGGTCTGTTAATTGTATGACCACAGAATGTTAGTGATTTGTTAAAGGTCTGTTAGTTGTATGACCACAGAATGTTAGTGATTTGTTAAAGGTCTGTTAGTTGTATGACCACAGAATGTTAGTGATTTGTTAAAGGTCTGTTAGTTGTATGACCACAGAATGTTAGTGATTTGTTAAAAATCTGTTAATTGTATGAACACAGAATGTTAGTGATTTGTTAAAGGTCTGTTAGTTGTATGACCACAGAATGTTAGTGATTTATTAAAGGTCTGTTAGTTGTATGACCACAGAATGTTTGTAATTTGTTAACGGTTTGATAGTGTTTTAGCCACAAAATGTTAGTTATTTGATAATGTTAATGATTTATTAACAGTCTGTTGGTGATATGGCCAGTGATTTGATAGCGGTCACTTGTCGGCACACACCACAGAATATTCATATTGGATAAAGGTGTATTAGTGATACTGCTATAGGTTGTTAGTGATCTGTGATAGAGGGAGAAAACTAACCGTCTGGGGACATTTCCTATGTCAACTAATAAATCAGTCTTTACATGGAGTCTGACACTCGCAGCTGTTCTATTGATTTCACTCAACATTCAGAGTTTGTCCCCAATGTTCAGTAAATGATAGCTGTTTGTAGAGAAATGTCAGATCATAAACTGAATGAAGCAGCACGTGGATAGAAAACGGTTCAACATTATTAAACAACAGAAGGCACAGATAGAACTCGCAGAGGGAAAGCGTAACGCAACTGAATAACGTTAATACGCTCAACTTAATAGCTTGAGTTGATGTGCAGTAGAATACGTGAATATTTGCATGAAAGTGATATGTATATATACCGTGTGTATGTTTGTGTTTATGTAACGTCATCCCAATTCCACCTGTGTGAGAATAAGGAAATATTACAGCTATATATATTCAGTAAATGTTAAATAATAGTAGTATTCAGTTTCTACGCTAGTATAACTATATTTGTAAATATTTGCTAGCCTGGAGGGAATAGAAAAATTAGACGTAATGCAGAAATACGTTTACGACTTCTTAAAAAGCATATGGACCAAACAAGTCTAACTGTAAAAGTTTGAGTATATTTATATAGTGAAGGCACTGATTAAATTTTCTAAAGTAAGAATAGACTCGAATTCGCTCATAAGTCGAAAACTATCACAGAAAATTCTCACAAAGAAATTATGTTTTTTTTTGTTCTGAAGATTTATTACCTGTATGGTGCATTGTTCAGGCGTCAGCAAAACAAAAGAAGAAACCGTTATCAAAACTTTATGTCGACGCACGCAAGACATCAAGAATTAGATAACAAGTGTGGTTAGCGTTGAGGCGATGAGCTCAAACTGAGATAGCACTTCTGCATTGCTACATCGGAAAAGACGTAGCTATAAGCTTAATGCAAAACAAAAACATGCACATTTACAAGTAACACTTGTAAGACAAGCTAGTGCTACTACAATTGAAATAATTTTGAAACTTATCAAACCCAGTACTAAAGTAGTGCTATTGTAATCACAATACTTTTGAAACTTATCAAACCCGGTACTAAAGTAGTGCTATTGTAATCACAATACTTTTAAAACTTATCAAACCCGGTACTAAAGTAGTGCTATTGTAATCACAATACTTTTAAAACTTATCAAACCCGGTACTAAAGTAGTGCTATTGTAATCACAATACCTTTGAAACTTGTCAACCCTTACAACGGCAAAGTATTGTAATTATTATCAAAATTACATTGAAACTTATCAAACCTAGTACTAAAGTAGTGCTATTGTAATCACAATACTTTTGAAACTTACCAACACTAAGTTTAGCCATGATAAAAGGAGTTTTCGATTTTAGAAATATCAAGTACGATACACATTTAAAATGAATGTGTATTAATAGGTTATTTTGATGTGTAGGTTTAAAATACATTCATTCAATTTCACGATATTCGTGTGAATGTCTGTATTCACTGTTCACTTACTTTATGTATGAAATGTCTAACATTGTGATTGACGTACTAGAATCTATCACATAAACTGCTTTCTGATAATAACTATTTAATCGTTTTAAACTATATTCCTACGATGTATAAAATATTCACTCTCCACCACTAAGCTTTTCTTGCCATTCAGATTTTTTTTTTACAAATTTAAATTGTAAATAAAATAAATAATGATGCGTTATTAATTCTTATCCGAAAAGTCTGATACTTAAACTGATAAAGACTACAACTCACTAACTTATCTGGTTCACACAATAACATTTGTTGTTGTTCATGAAAAGTGATAATATCGCGCCTAAATCAATAACACGGGCCTGCGATGGTTTTATTGTCTTGACATTTTTACATGTTTTACAGTAATTTCTGTACGCTGAATTCGAAAATGATATCCATTTTTTTCCATCTCGTACAGAGTTTTTACAAAACGTCATAATGCAATACATAAAATAAAGACAACAATGCGCAGTTCTGAGACTAAAAGACGTAGATTTCACCAAAAAATCAGGATGAATGAGGATGTATATTCGTTTGACATCAATGTTCTTCCATTTTCTTCAGTTTGTTTGTATTTTGGTTAACAAACATAATAATAATAAAACTTGTTCATTTTGATAAACCAAATAATAGTTTGATCTAAGCAAGAGTTTTTTTTTCTTACCAGTTTGTAAAAAATCCTTACGAGATAGGTAAAAATTAATATTATTTTCGAAATCTACGTAGCTGAGTTATGGAAATCCATTATTAAAACCAAAACAACTTTTGTGAAGTTTAAATTTGCAGGCCTGTGTAATTTGTCTGTCTTATCCTAGAAGTGTGAATGACATAAGAAAATTTCCTTTGCTTTCACTTACGGATTTTTAGGGTTATTTAGTCATTTGTATGACGATCAAATTATTCGCTTTTTCTTCATTTTTTGTTGTTGTTACATGTAGCTGTTTTTGCAAGCGTTTGTAAAGATAGCCCAAATGTTACATAAATCGTAACTGTTAATATTATTTACATGTTCAAAACATGCGATTTTCTCGTAAAGACAATACTTTAAATCCATGTGTACAGTCTATATAGAAGAACAATGCTTTCATGTAAAGTTCATATTAAATTTTGTTTTGTATTTTTTCTCGTGTTTTTAAAACTTTTAAATTAAAAATACTCATCGCCACGTAAAATAAATGCCGAATTTTATAATCGCTTCAGTCAAAGATATTCAAACGTTTTGGACTAGGAGCCCAATTCTTGGATGGCGATATATAGATTTTTCGCGTGTTTTGTTGTTAAATTCACTATTTGTTTACATGAGGAATTGTCATTAAATAGACAACATTAACACTAATAATCTCTTAGGGTTTAACTACTGTATTTCGCAGGACCACAGTTTGACTGGCTTTCACGAAAATTTGTAAGAGCTTGAAAGTTGTAGAACAACAACAACAAAAAATGTGTGAATTTCGTTCGGAATTTTCATTTTCTGTTATCTTACATTTATTTAGAATAGCAAAATATACAATGAGACTCTTTTAGCAATCCAACAATACCGGTTATGGAAATTTATATTTCACTATAGTTGGTTTAATGATCGTGTCGTCGGCATTCCTGCTTATAAGTCAGTTTCATTTACTATAGAACTAAAAAAATCGACGAATGAAAAAAAGGTGATATTTCTCCTTAAAAACAATAATTAAAAATTAGAACTAACATGTAGTTGTTGTTGTTGAGGTGATATGAGTGGTGGACAACCCAAGGTCAGCACATCAGTTCTACAGACTGATCTTCACTTTTTAGGTAGTTTAACTATAATAATATCGTTTTGTTGTCGTTATTATACATATAATAGCTTTGTGAAACTAGAGAGACATTGACCTGTTCATATGAATTTGGCATTATTAGTATTCAGAAAATGTGTTTTATTACAACAGTCTTAAAAACCAACTTGGACTTGCCGAGTTTTTCTAGGTCTGCTGTATTTAGTAAACAGCTAAATCATCCTCACGCCATGTACTAACTGTTGAAGATGCAATATGGAACCAGTCACAGAACTTCTAGGGTTGCTTCTGTGGTGGAGACAATGCTGCCAGAGAAACCTGGAACAACCATTTCCAGTTGAGTGGAATTTAGATCACTAGATCAGCAGGCGTTTAGACTACTTGAGTAATACATTGAGGATTATCCCTACTCTCGACGCTTGGAATACAAACACTATATATATATGTACAATATAGTAAATTACAAATAAAATAATTTGACTGGTTCGGTTGCATATCAAGTGATTATGAAGGTTAGAGTTGTGAAATAATCGATTTCCTTAACATTCTTCCAAGTGGGTAGATCTCTTAGTGTATGTTGCATCAGATGGTTAAACCTATTAGTGTATTATGCCAGATGGTTAGATCTCTTAGTGTATGTTGCATCAGATGGTTAAACCTATTAGTGTATTATGCCAGATGGTTAGATCTCTTAGTGTATGTTGCATCAGATGGTTATATTTATTATTGTATATAATTAGTGTACTATACCACCTGTTAGATCCATTTGTGTGTTCCATCAGATGGTATTATCTGTTAGTGTGTTACATTACAAGGTTAGATCTCTCACTGTATCACAGCAGATGCTTATATCTTTCAGTGTGTTCCATCAGATGGTATTATCTGTTAGTGTGTTACATTACAAGGTTAGATCTCTCACTGTATCACAGCAGATGCTTATATCTTTCAGTATGTTACATCAGATGGTTAGACCTTTTAGTGTGTACACAGGATAGATCTGTTAGTGAGTTTCACCAGGTGGATAGATCTGTCAGTGTATTATGAGAAATCGTTATATCTGTTAGTTTATTACTCAAGATTGTTAAGTCTATTAGTGTGTTACAACAGATGGTTGAATCTATCAGCATATTACACCAAATGGTTATATCTCTGTTTGTGTTACACCAGATGGGTAAGGCTGTTAATTTGTTAAATCAAATGTTATATCTGTTAGTGTGTTACATTAGATCGTTAGACCTATTAATGAATTGCATCAGATGGTGAGATCTGTTCAGTTAGATGACTTAGTGACATTACTATTAAAACGTGGGTAAAAGTACCAAATTGTGTGGGGTTTAATAATTACTTTTCAGGCTAAGAGCCCAGATATCCACATGTAGAAACAAAATCCAAGTTGACCAATGGCTATGGTCAAATATCACTGTCTTAGGTTCTAGAAGTTCTATTAGTGCATTGCATCAGATAGTTCTGTTAATGTATTACACCAGATGGTTAGATCTGTTAATGTATTATACCAGATGGTTAGATCTGTTAATGTATTATACCAGATGGTGAAATCTGTTAATGTATTATAAAATATGGTTAAATCTGTTAGTGTATTACACCAGATAGTTAGGTCTGTCAAGGTATTACAATAGATTGTTAAACCTGTTAGTGTATTACACCATATGGTCAGATCTGTGTGTTAAATCATATTGTTAGATCTGTTAGTGTATTACACCATATGGTCAGATCTGTTAGTGTATTACATAGATGGTTTTATTGTGAGTGTATAACACCAGGTAGTGAAATCTGTTCATAACACAATTCATATTATAATGCATTCATTTTGTGACGTAAGAACATTTTATACTTATATAATACGAGGAATGCGCAATTGCAAACGTGCTAGGACGGGACTCCACAATTGGAGGGAGGAGTGTCTGTGCTTTGGCCAGTTTTAAATTCCTGTGTAAATAGATAATTCATATAGCATTAAGTGTTACAGGTTCTTTTACACTAAATGTTCAGTATGTTTATGTTGTAAACAAAGTAGGTCTGTATTTCGCTATAATAACAACTCCAGTGATACTCGTTTGTAAGATGGATGATACCCTCTTGAATTAAAACAACAAGGTACTTTAGAATCTGACTGAACAAACACTGGCCTTTCCGACTTCAATTTTGTTGGTTTGCTCAGTGCAGCAGTGTAATACATTTTATTGCCTTGTTTGAATCCATGTAGTTCTTCATCACCAGTCTATCACTTTGTTTTTAATTTTTCAATTAAAAAAATTAAAGCGACCTCACGGTTTGCTTGGATCATTTTGTTACTAATTCAGCTAATTAACCCAGGTTTGTTTTTTCTTCTTGTTGTTGTTTTTAAAAACAGAAGAGTACTGCATTGTATTATTTTCTATAGCAAGCACAAATGGCAGGCATCTCGCAACAGTGCCGTTTCGCTAATCTGACTTTTTATTGTAGTACTAGCTGGAGTACCTGTCCCCTGGACGGAAGTTACGTAAATTCATGATTAATGAAAGGTTATCTTAGGACATAAAAAGTTTCTCCCCTTATATGTAATTGTAAAAAAAAACGCAAAAACGCCCGTAGAAACTGCAAAACACAATATGGGAAACCACAAATTTGCATGTTTCTCCGCATGTACCCAACTAACCTTCATCAGCAGGGAGCGAACTAGTGGTAATAAACGCGCATAAAAACCTCAAAATGCAAAACTGAAAATTTTATGTACCTCCGCTTGGACCTAATGAACCTCCATACCAATTTTGGTGAAGAACCATCCACACCCTGCGAAGAAGTTATATGGACATACAACAGACAGTACTATTATATTTGTCCCCCAGTGGCACAGCGGTATGTTTGTTTGCGGACTTAAACGCTAGAAACAGAGTTTCGATACCCGTGGTGGGCAGAGCACAGATAACACAACGTATAGCTTTGTGCTTAACTACAAACAAACAATTATATTTATATGCATTCAAAGGTGGTTAAAAAATAAACTTTAAAGTTGATATAATTATTTTAAAACATCAGTTCAAATTGTTAATTTATCGTGAAAAAACTTTATATGTTTCAAAAGTTACATCAACGGAGTTTTTGCTACTGCTGGTTTTACCGAGTGACAAAGTAAACTTGTTGATGTAACTGGGTTACTTACTCTATCAGATTTATATTGTCTAAAAATTGTTGATGGTTACTAATCACGTCTTCACAGCATCCATTTTGTATATTTCGTTCCATGATCTTTAGCATTATATAGTTATATAAAATGTCGTTTCAGCCTGTGGAGCATATCGCAAGCCATATAGGGTCCATAATGTATTAATTCAACGCGTTGGTGAACACTTAAATACGCGTTGATTCAATACGTTGTGGCCCTGTAAGATGGTAGCCAGTAGGGCCATAACGTATTGGCTCAAGGGGTTGTTAATATTAATTAGTACATACTTGTCGATCCGAGCATGGCCCAATGATTAGTCTATCGAACTTTGGACCCGAGATTCTATGGTTCGCACTTCGTTACTTCTCAAAAGCAAATCGCGCTTTTCATTTTGGGGCCATGCGATGTTAAAAGTGATGGTTAAATCCCACTAACCAATTAGAGTAACCTACAAGTTAACTAGCTGCCTTCCCTTCAATCTATCACTTTACGCGAAATTCAACAAACTATATATATATATATATATATACTTGTCTTTCAACAAACTATATATATATATACTTCTCTTTCGATCTATTTTTTAAGTAACGCGATTTTTTGTTCCTTTTTATTAATGTTCTTTTATTTATTTGCGTGCTTTAAGCACAAAGGCTGTCTGCTCTGAGCCTACTACAATGATTGAACCCTGAATTTTAGTGTTATAAGCCTTAAAGTCTATCAATGAGCCACTTGTGGGTTTTAATTTTCTCAATACAAACTTATTGTTTTTGTTGATGCGATAAGGTTTATTTCCAACAACTACTCATTTCCTTTCCCTACCCGCAAGAGCCAGAGAGTCATTTGAAGTGATTTTTTTAAGTATTATTACCCCAATAACTAGGGTATAATATAAAGTTCTGCGACAGTATGTAGTAGAAAGTTAACGTTAATAGAATCGAGTTCTTTATAGATATCTGAAAAATGATTTTAATTATGATGATAAGATCTTGGGGCAATATGCATTACATTCAATTTGTTGTGACATTTTTTGATAAGATATAGCGGGAACTTTTATGCATGGACGAGTTATTAAGACATTTTCAGTTAATACTTCAGAAATGTAGTCCTTTTTTTTTAAACTAATATATTGGTATTTTAAGTGAAATATCAAGAAATTTATTAATATATATATGAGTACTTTTGCTGCTCTAAATGTAACTTGTAGATAAGTGTTGGAGATGTTTCTCACTGACACTTTAATAGATAACTAGATAGATAGATTTCCCGTAGGACTGAGAAACTTCCATTTGTAGGCTTTTCCTCTCGCAAAGATTATACCTTGCGGCTACTGTGTAATCCATGAGGATTAAAACACTTCTCTTCCTTTTGTTATAAGAATATATATATATACAGCTGTGGGGAAGACGCCGGAAGTAACGTAAAACGAGAGAAAAGAGCTTCCCCGGGGAAACGTATTCATTATGTCCTTGTCTGACGACTGGAAGAGGTGCTTTTGAAAAGCGACGTTTACACTTTTCGTTTCACAGTGCCTATTGTTCAAGATATAAAACCACGAGCCTTTCCGACTTTCAATTTTGTTGGTTTGTTCAGTGCAGTAGTGTAATACATTTTATTGACTTGTTTAAATCTACGTACTTCTTCATCACCAATCTATCATTTTATGTTTTTTTATTTTTCAATTTAAAAAATTAAAGCGAACCCTCGGTTTGCTTGGGGCTTTTTTTTGCCTAATTAGCCTCACGTTTAGTTTTTAATTGTTTTTGTTGTTTTTAAAATCAGAAAAGTACTACATTGTATTATCTTCTATAGCCAAGTTACGGCATCTCGCAACAGTGCCGTTTCGCTAATTTAATTTCTTATTGTAATATTCAAAGAAAAGGTGGTTAAATATATATACATATATTCGCGTTCGTTAAAAGAGAAACTTTAAAGTTGATAAAATTATGTTAAGACACCAGTTCAAATTAAACAAATTTAAGAGTAAACGCCTTCCATCAGATATCGAAAAGAAAAGAAGCTCACGACAGTGTTCTTTAGAACAATGAGGGGACAATCATACACACACAAAAGAAAATAAATTTTAAGAGTAGGTTGCAAAGATAATTGAACAAGGAGGTGAAATTTGATTAATAATAATCACCTGAATGAGACGAAAAAACATTATATTTATAGTAGTGGGTGAGAATATGTAAATTAAAAGAAAACAAGAAGCCATCTTAGGATAATTGTCAACTTAGATATGGGAGTGTTAATATCAACTTACTGATTCCACGAGGTTTGATTATGTCCAGTTGAAATATTGTTTTATAGGAGCTTCTGTATGTTTACTGATGTCAGAGAGAAATGATCTTAAAGTGCTTTAAAGGGTAGTCAATGGTGTTAAAATGTCTTTGAAAGGATTTTGTAGGATTAGACTGGTTGTGTTCCTTACGTTTCCGATCCCTTTCATCCGTTTTACCCATGAACTAATAATCACAGATTAGACAGTAATCTACAGACTTTGAAGTGAAGTCACCTTATATATATGATATGTAGTTCCTTGTTCATGTACTAAGAATGATAGTAAAATTAATTCAAATAAATAAACAGTCAGTGTTAAAAAGAAAATAAGTAATATTGTGTTATTAATTTTTACCATTAAAATCTGATTTGTAAATGACTTAAATAAAAATGATATATATATATATATATATATCACTTAGACCACTACTATGTCTGTCATATCCCACCAGAACTGATGAGTCTTGGTATTGAGCGAAAAGCCTCGTTGGCACTGAATATAGCAGACGTAATGTAATTGACATACCATTTTCCTTTGTTTTCACTCATGGGTTCTTAGAATAACATTCATTTGTAGGGTAGTAGCAGATGAAATAGCATAGTTTGTTAAAGGATTGGTTTTTTAAAGGCGTCTCTTGTTTGGAGTTTGTATATAGGTGAAACAGGTTGCAAGTTATCCGGGAACATGAAACCCACTAACCCTAATAAATCCGTTACAAGAAACTCAAACACCCAGAACTATTCTTTAGAGCACTTCAAGACTCTTGTTCTCAGACCAATAGGAACAGACGGGAACTGCTACAAAAGCAACGTGTTTGTTTGTTTGTAATTAAGCACAATTGGGCTATCTGTGCTCTGCCCACATCCGAAACCCGGATTCTTGTGTTGTATGTCCGCAGACATACCGCTGTGTCACTGGGGGGCGCAACATGTTTCAGCTATACATACCATGAAACCGAAATACATGGGACTTAGCACATAAGTATATCTGTTAATATCCTTGCTTGTTTCACTTATTTATTTAAACCCGCCTTTGAAATGATACTTGTTTTTATTCTAATACACGATAACACTTTCATACTGTAATAATGAAAGATTCACTTATGTTGTATTGTTTACAATGTATGATTAATATATATGTATATACAAGAATACACATATGTGTGTGTGTGTGTTTGTGTGCGTGTATATACATGTATATATACATTTATTTTTATTTTGAAACTGTACCAAAACATTCTTGAACATTTGTACACCTTTTTTCAACTGATTAATATCTGTGATTCATTGTTTTAGCCATTTGTAGTTGCCTTTTGTGTGTTTGTAATGTGAGGGTTTATAATGATGAATATAAAGTTTGGATACCCGCAGTGGGCAGAGCACAGATAGCCCAAGCTTTTACTTTTACTTGGTGTTTTAACACGCTTTTTTCACCATCTCATTTTAACTATTTTGTTTACTGTTATCGCTGAACGTTGTAACTAAAGCGTGGTTTTCAAACATATGAAGTGTACGACTTGTTGTATTAATAATGTTCCATTTTTACTTACGTTAGATATCGCCTCAGTTCTTAACCATTGGAAAAGTACAAAGTATTTCGTTTCTCACCTCGAACAGCTCCCTCTTTTCTTTTTTTTTTAAGTTAAGCAAAAATCAGTAAAATCAGCTTGATCTGTAAAAACTGAGTTTGTAACTCTAGAAATATAACAACTCGTTTGTTTGTTAGGCACATTACTGTTTTAGTTTCTCTTTATTGAATACGCATTCTAGTTGGCTTACCTTTGGAGTTTGTGTCATTGAGAAAAGTATTAAAAGTCACTGGACCAGAAGAGGAACTCCACCTTGTTTCAACTCACTTCGTTTATGAAGAAGGCTTAATACAGAATTATAGGTTTGAGTCCGCTCTACAAATCGGAGACCAAGTCACCGGATAACATGTAATTTAAAATAATCTACCTGGACCAAGTTACTGGATAACGTAATTTGAAATAATTTACCTGGACCAAGTCACCGGATAACTTGTAATTTGAAATAATCTACCTGGACCAAGTTACTGGATAACGTAATTTGAAATAATTTACCTAGACCAAGTTACTGGATAACGTAATTTGAAATAATTTACCTGGACCAAGTTACCGGATAACTTGTAATTTGAAATAATCTACCTGGACCAGTCACATTTCGAGTCATTAAACACATTTAATGAAAACAGTCTGGTAATCATCATCATGCTTGACTTGTGTTGTATATAAAGCGTTAAGTTTGAATGAGCTATGGATGTTTTCACTTGAGAAATATTTAACTTTACACAAGCTGGAAACTATTAAAGAAGAGATAGAAAAATATTTACAAAGGTTGCTCTTTAAACGTTTCGTGCGGCTCTGGAGTGGTTAACATGAAGCGAAGTCAACAATCTTCCTATTTGCTTTCAATTGGAAACAGTGAACGTGACGAGTCAAGATAAATGAACGATAGACACATTAGGATCAGTTATTTTTTATCGAAAATAACCAATCAATGAATGTAGGGGAAATAATACTGTTGTCTTTCAAAATTTGCAGTGCGTACTGGAAGGATCTGCGCGTTTTGATGATAAAGTTAGAAAAAAAACGACCTGTACAATCCAGATAAATTAAAAGATAACTTTTATTTTAACCACCGTTTCGCCTTTGCGGCTTCATCTTTGATAATCTAATATTAAACAGTTTTATATACTAGCCCTGAAGAAGCCGCAAAGGCTAAAATAAGTTATCTTTTAATTATCTGGGGTGCAGTGGTCGTTTTTTTTTTTCTAACTTTATTATCAAAATAATTCTGTTATCGTTGTACGCACAATTTTTTGTTGTTGTTAAAAAAGAAAATCAAATAGAATATTTCCGAATGTTTACTGTTCACCTACTGGACAGGCCCGGCATGGCCAGGTGGTTAGGACGCTCGACTCGCAATCTGAGGGTCGTGGGTTCCTCGCCCTTTCAGCTGTGGGGGCGTTATAATGTGACGGCCATTCCCACTATTCGTTGGTAAAACAGTAGCCAAGAGTTGGCGGTGGGTGGTGATGACTAGCTGCCTTCCCTCTAGTCTTACACTGCTAAATTAGGGATGGCTAGAGTAGATAGCCCTCGTGTAGCTTTGCGTGAAATCCATAACAAATAAACAATCGCCTACTGAACACCTTGGATCGGGAGTTAAATACCTATAAAAGATTCGTGGTTTCTTTCACCATTCGAATATTAGAGCACGTGATGTATTATGCTAATGTAATATCTCTGTGTGGTATACATTCGCAGTTAAAACAGTGTCCAAAAACTAGTATTAGTTATTAGGAAATTGCATTGTAAAAGGAAAGCAAAAGAGTACCGTGTGTAATCACTGAAAGAGTAAAAAAAAAACTTTTATTTTTGTTCCCCGGACTTACAACGCTAAAATCCGGGGCTCGATTTCCTGAGGTAGACACAGCAGAAAGCCTAATGTGGCTTTGCTCTAAAACAAATAGATTGTTTGCTCTATTTTACTTTTATGCAACCAACAACGTTAACATCCTGTGAAAAATATAATACGGAGATGAAGTTATAAGAAATTCCCTGTTTGTCTGTATTGTGTTTGTATATGTATGTGTATATATATATATATATTGTGTTTATATATATATATATATATGTGTGTGTGTGTGTGTATTATGTTTGTGTGTATAGTATATATATGTATTGTTGTTTGTTGTATATATATATATGTGTGTGTATTGTGTTGTATATATATATATAATAATAATGTGTGTGTGTGTATATTGTTGTTAGTATATATATCGTTGTTGTTGTTTACTATATTTAATTAACTCTCCTCTCTCTCTACTATTTCTTACT
>NW_013666892.1:126346-132071 GCF_000517525.1 Limulus polyphemus | reverse complement strand
TGTATTGTGTTTGTATATATATATATATATAAATGTGTGTGTGTGTATATTGTGTTTGTATATATATGTCTTGTGTTTGTATACATTATTTAAATACTTCCTCCTCTCTCTTACCATTGCTCTTTTACTATTGAACTTATGAATGTATTTTTTTCCAGGGCGGGGAACGAGTAGCCTGGGAGTTCCATAACGTACTTCTTTCACGGGTAGGTTGCGTTGTATCTAAAGTTTTTTTTCTTTTTGTTTGTTTGTTATTAAGTGGAGCTTATGTTTTTTTGGGTTTTTTTATGCTTAGTCATGAAACTTGTATGATTCTTTTTTTAATTCAGTTCATATTTTCTTGTAGCATCAGGGTTCCTGCTATGTTTAACTTCTCCATCTCGACTTGTATTTTTCTTTCTCATCAACATTGCCGCATTTATTACGTCGCACAACTAATATATAAATATATATATACACACTTGTGCATTTCACACCGCTAACATTTTCAGTTTAACGTTTTGTTCCAAGGTTCATGTTTTATTATTCATCTGAAATATATATATATGTATCACCTTCCTTATTTCGTCTCTTATATATATCAATGTCCTATTTTTTTAACATTTATTTCGTACTGTTTCGTTTCATAATAATTTCGTTTCTCTTCCTGCTTATCTGTTAAGCAACATGTTTCGCACACATGCAACAAAAACTGGGGTAAGGAATTGCGAATTATGCTTTTCTTTTAGAGAAGTAAATCAGCTACAATGCTAAGGTCGGAGGGTTCGATTTCCCTCGGTGGACACAGCAGATAGCCCGATGTAGCTTTGCTATAAGAAAAACGCACACACATACCTCAGAGTGTTATATGCTCAAGATATTTTACTGCTAAGTAATATTATCTTGTTTTTTATCTGGTAATAAAACAGTGCCAGGAGAATTGTCTAAGAAATTACCATTCCATGGAGTAGGCTTAGAGCATCATTTATTATTGTTTTATTATTTCCACCCATACGGTTGAGCAGGTGTAGCTGGCTAATACAGAAACTGTTTCAGATATGCGTTTATATTTTTTCAGTTATAGAAAAACTGACACAGTTTCATTGAACACTGTTCATCCTCGTGGGTAACTGACTTACCACATGTAGTTCCCGGTTCTGAAGTTTTCTTTTTATTCTTTCTTCGTTTATTTAGAACATATGGGTACCGAACATCCTGTCGTAAATAATGTATTTTGAGATATCAAAAAGAGGACATGATAGTGAGAAAATAAATTGGTAAATTGGAAATAAAGAAAATGCAATAATAGAATGAATAACGTCAGAGAGAAATATATAGGAAATAAAATAAGACAAAGAATGCAAAAAAATAGTTAAGAAAGATGATAGAAATTACAGTTTTAGAAACAGGTAAATGGGTATTAAAAACAGATTTGCAAAATATGTGCTTGATTGATGTGTATTTATGTAACACCAGTTTCTTCTTTGTACCGGCAGGTCCCCGGTTACGGGTTTGGCATCGCTATCAGTGGTGGCCGAGATAATCCCCACTTTGCGAATGGTGATCCTTCTATCGCCATTTCTGATGTTCTTCGAGCAGGTCCTGCAAAAGGCAAATTACTGTAAGTTTTCGTTGTTTCAACATTTAGATCCTTAATAGGATTAAACAAAAAATGGCTATTAGTAGAACGGCTGATTAACCTCCTTCCCCCCGACTATTAGCTTTTTATTTTTGCATATAAGTAAATATGGTGTATTTGTGTGTATTTTTTGGTTATGCATGTTTTCCACAGAAACTAAATTTCTGTTTTTTCTTAATAATGACCCTAACCTTTGATCTTTTAGCCACAAAACCAATAGTATTCTTCAGCATCTTCCAAAAAAAGTAACCTGTAAAGCTTGTTTTAAATTTTTGCTCTTCAGAACTCTAGTTATCGAAAAATGTCTACAGACGGACAGACACTGTCCTCGCTATACCCCCCCCCCCTAACTTTTTCCTTCGGGTAGTGGGAAGGAGGGAAGTAAAACTAAATCTTTCGTTTGTTGTAAACTGTATTGCATATGGTGGTTTATGATTAACTGAGAAACACATTCAATCAAAGAACAGATAATCTGAAGAGTCATATCTGGTGTTGAATAATATTATCGTAAGTTACATAATCCATTACCCAGTCACGTGACCTACATACTTGAATAATAATGTTCTCAGTAACGTGACCTATATACCTGAATAATAATGTTCTCAGTAACGTGACCTATATACCTGAATAATGTTCTCAGTAACATGATCTATATAGCTGAATAATGTTCTCAGTAACATGACCTATATACCTGAATAATGTTCTCAGTAACATGATCTATATAGCTGAATAATGTTCTCAGTAACGTGATATATATATTTGAATAATGTTCTCAGTCACGTGAGATATATATATATATATGAATAATGTTCTCAGTCACGTGACCTATATACCTGAATAATTCTAAATTAAAAAGTGAATGTAAATATGCTGATGATTAGAGTAGTAGTTTTTATCAATTAAGGAGTAAGTGTAATATAGTGATGATTAGAGTAGTAGTTTTTATCCATTAAGGAGTAAGTGTAATATACTGATGATTAGAGTAGTAGTTTTTATCCATTAAGGAGTAAGTGTAATATACTGATGATTAGAGTAGTAGTTTTTATCAATTAAGGAGTAAGTGTAATATGCTGATGATTAGAGTAGTAGTTTTTATCCATTAAGGAGTAAGTGTAATATACTGATGATTAGAGTAGTAGTTTTTATCCATTAAGGAGTAAGTGTAATATACTGATGATTAGAGTAGTAGTTTTTATCCATTAAGGAGTAAGTGTAATATAGTGACGATGAGAGTTACAGTTTTCCTCCAATAGTAATTGTTGATATAAGAAGGAAAACTTGAGTTTGTTTATGAAACTATGATTTTGTGTCCGATTGCAATATTTCCGTTTTATATTCCAAGCATCATCTTGATCTGGCAAAAGCATTTGAAGTAACCATAAAGGCATCATTTTTCTTGTACTATGAGTTGTTAAAGTATTATTTAAATAAAATGTATTTAAGGTTCTATTCTGGTTGAAAGCTGGAGATGATCAGTTATATCTCTTTTCAGAACAAACTATTTGAAATCTTTTAGGAAAAGAGAAAAGAACCATTATAGCTTTGATAAATCTTTCAGTGACTCCTTATACTGTTGTTGTTTTTTTATTCAAATAAGAAGTTTAATTTTTTAACTTATTTACTGCATTTTGACTTTGAACTAGGTATAATGTAGAATATTGCGGAAAAAAAAACTCGCACAAAATAATTATTTATTTAAATCTAGCCATCTGTGATGGCGCGAGAATTATTATCATTGCCAGATATCCATTAAAGTAATAAGAAAAATAATGGACGCATCTCTACAATGGTTTTCACAACAATGTACCAGCGTCCTTTCACTTGGTAATGTACTTATTGTTCAGCTCCCATACATCAGAAATCGTTTGACATTCTTATGATCAAATTTTGCCATACAAATAAGTTGAACTGCGTTGGCGAACCACCATGTCCTTGATAAAAAGAGCTCACGTGTTCTAGGTCATGGAAAATCTGTTTAGGCGCAGAAGCCGCACACATTTATAAAACAAGTTTCTCATAGAATCTCCGAGTACATAGAGTGAATAAAGCACATATACAACGTAGTTCTGTGAAACCTCTTTTGTAAAACTCACACGAAAGAATGGAAAATAAGTTTTACGATTGAATCTAAGCATATGTATAGCACTTTCGGTTTCTTCAGATTTTTGTTTTATTGATAAGAAATACTGTTTCTAAAACAAGATCATACCATGCACAAATGTGATTCTTATCATTATTATTTCATTCTTAGCACAAGTTTTCAATCTTTTTCATACCATTCTAACTCGAAAGATTGCTAAATAGTCTTTATATTTTTCTCCAAGTGTCCTAATGGTTTCCTAGGAACAGGCACGACCTATTAACAAAATGTGTGCCATCTAATTAATCTGTTATAATGTTCTGACAGGGTTAACGATCGAGTACTCAGCGCCAACTGCGTATCTTTAGAAAACGTGGATTATTCAACGGCAGTCCAGGTCCTCAGAGAGTGTGGCAACACCGTCAACTTGGTCAGTCCTCAGCTGTTTTTCTCTATTTTTTTAAATTCTCAACCTCACTTTTCTATTTCACTGTTATTTTTACTTCTTGAAGAACCTATGGTGGTGATTAAGTAAGACTTGTGTTTAAGCTACCAGTTTCTAAACGAGTTCGGTTCTCTTCAGGTAGCACGTCTCTACATGTTTAACTCTAGTTAAACCTTGTTCTGCAGTTTCTAATGTCTCTGCCTGCCATCATTTAAACAATTTTTTGCAGGCTCTGCAGTATCTAACCCATGCTTTTTTTTTTCGCAGTGAGAGAATAAACCACGTATTTTTGAAAGACTAATGTGTCTTTATTGCCTCTGCTTTTATTTGAATGTTCTGAAATAATAAGCTTAAAATATAGTAATTCAAATACTGATTGTGTAAAGACAGCGTATTTTAACAAGTTTTTCGCTTCATTATTTGTGTTTTTATAAGCCTTTAACAACAGAGCATCGTTCTTGTAAAAATTTGAGAGGGAGTAATGATTTTTATAAACTGATGTTTGTCCTTTAACTTAAGTACGTTCCTAATACTTTCCCTTTATCATTTATAATTATGACACATTCATTTGTCGTTTACCACTTGTACAAACAGTAAAATATATCTTACATGATAAGCAGTATATTCAAAGTTTGCCGTTAGTAGATTCATTATATTTTAACTTTTATCAATAGTACAGTTATTAAAACTGTTTTTAACACTTACGAATTTTTCGTACTGCATCGTTATTAGATTCGTTGAAGTGTGCACCTTACATTAGAAGTTTAATTAAAAAAAACGGTAACCAATTCATTTCGTTTATTATTTATAGGTTAATTCACGTTTTCCCTTAATACTGATAGGCTTATTTATTAAAGAATTTTCTGTTTCACAGTGATATATTTTGTTATTGGTTGTTGGTGAAGTTAGTACTTTGGCTAGAAGTAAATTCATTAATGTTTATCCTTATTATTAGTTTATTTATAAAGATTTAATCCGAAATTTCTATATATTTATTAGAAGTTTGTTCCTCCCACCTAATTAATAAAAACATTTAATTCAATTTTTATTATCAAAAGACATATTCATGTTTATGCATTATAATTGTTTCATATTTTAAACTTGTATTTCATTTTAAGAATATTTATCTTATTTTGTGTTTTTGTTTTCGTTTATTAGAACCAAAACATATACTTTTTCATTTGTAAATTAAGTAAAAGTTGTTAACAGATTGACTAAATTTGACGGAAAACAATTTAAACTGTTGTGTTTGTTTAAGGCCTACAACTCCAGTAAAAATGACCTTAATTTGTTCACTTTTCATTTCTACAACTTCTTCACGAGAGTTTTTCTGCTTTAACTGGTAAACTCACAATGAAAAACAAATTTAAGTTTGTTCCGTATGTAACAGCGGTTACTTGAGAGAACAAATTCCGCGTAAAAATGATATGTTTCACAGTGATTACTGTAAAGGAGAGAAACTAAAGAGCCGTGTCTTACTTAGTCAATACGAATAACACAGCACTACATATTGTTACGTCTCCGTTTGTTAATTAACTTTCCGTAACTTCGTTCCGACGAAATTTTAACGACACAAGTCTTT
>NW_013666892.1:97329-125399 GCF_000517525.1 Limulus polyphemus | reverse complement strand
AGAAACAAGAGAGCGTGAGAATTGTCACGTGATCTCGATGACGCAACAATATAAATAATAATAATAATCACGATATTCTCATAAAATTACTTATATATATATATATATTATATTATATTTGTTTTTAATTAATTCAAAATTTATTCTTTTACTTTGCTGCATATATTAAAGTTTTTGTATCATTAGTAGATTTCTTGAATCCAGTTTTTCCTTACTTTACCACCAGTTCATTGATTCTAATTTGTTTCCGTGCTTTTACAGGAGTAAAAAGTGTTCACGTTTTTTGCCAATATTAGTTAATACAGATGATAAGCGCGTAAAAACTGACAATAACATTTTATTGGTGAAGAAGAAATTGCTAATAGAGGAGATATTCAGTATGTTATGCCAACTTAACACGTTTCTGCTTACGTTATTAAATATTACTTTATGTGGATTGTTTTAAAATTTTGATAAAAATTTACGTCATTATTGGCGTGTTGGAAACTTGGAAATGTATATATATGTATACGTGGTTTCTTTTTTCTAAGTATAACAAAGTTAATATTTCACTTTTGTTTTTTCATTATTAGAATTATTGATCGTTAGAGCAGGTTTCACAATTAGGATGACCTTTATGAAACGTTTTTGATCTTGTTGAATGACCAGTGTTCAGAACGTGTGGTCATGTGTAACTAAGATAACCTTTATGAATTGTTTTGTTCGTACGAGCTTGTTTTCATCAACGCTAGTATTTTCTATTATTCTAAGCCCGTGTATTGTAAAATTCAATGTTATTGTTCTCATACACATCATAGAATCTACTGTTTTAACCATGTATCTTTAATCTCTGTTATAGTAAACCATAATTTCAACCTAACGTTTGTGTGTAAAATGATCACTTAAGTATATTATCACCGCTCTAAATAATATGCTTATTTTAGCCTATTCCTTCAAGATACTAACCACTATTCTAATATTGTGTTTATCCCACTTTAAGGTTTCCTACATAGTAACTAGGGCCACTTGTTTACATTGAGATTTGTTATTAAGCCCGGTTTCCATTATTCTAACGTTCTGATTAAAATATCTCTTTAAGAGTCATTTATTAGATGGTTCATTTTATTTTTTCAGGCCATTCGCCGACGGATAGTTTTACCACCAAACCCTGGGGAGCCTCATACCCTGAAGGTGACTTTGACCAAAAATAGGAAAAAAGATGGTAATACCCATTTTTAGTATTCAAAATAAAACTAGCTAATTTCTATTTTTACAAAGCTACAGATCTGGTATTTTGTAAGATTTATATAAGATAGTTATATTCAATTTATAAACGTTTCTTGTTGATATGGGCTTAAAATTGACTGAGTTTAGGAGCGTCTTTTTACAACCTCTCCCATCGTACAGAAATATACAACTTCTAGTAATAGCTAAGCTAGGAGATGTAGAGTTTGTTTATTTTTATGACATTTGGTGGAAAATCAGTCGAACTGTAAGCCAAAAGACGCTTGCCTGAAGAAAGGACCACAGCACCATCTAACTTTACTATCACTACAGTTAGCTGTATTGAAATGAACGTGATGCTCACGTATAGATTATTGAAGGGGTGTTTCAACATTTCCGTGATACAAAACCAGTATTTCTTCATATAACTTTACGTTTTATCTAACCAAATAAGATAGCTGGTGGGGAGCGTCTCATAATAATAATAATAGTAGTGAAAAAGCGGCATGATCTATTGCAGTATATTCGTTTAACGTTTTATGTAGGCCGTCCACCTTATGCTACTCAGAACAACACAATCAGAGTTCAGTGCAGGATGTGATTTTCACTCTTTTTACTAGTACAAACATATTGGCAACAGTGAAATAGGGCTCATTAGACCACATCATGACTTTCCAGTCTTTCAATGTCCACACTCTAAGCACCACTGAAGTTGTGCTTTACTGTTTGGCTGCCATGTGGCAAATCGTGTAATGTCCTTTCCATGGTATGGTTGAACCACTATTGAAGGAATATGGGGCAAACTTTGACTTCTTTTGTACTTGACAAGCCTCTTCATATTTTCCTCCAGTCTGGCATCAGTGGTTCACAACTGCAGTTCTCCTGATGATACTTTTCGATATATCCTAGTGACAGGCAGATGAACCATGTTTTCCCCCACCATTACAGTCCATGTCAGCACGTCTAATCTGACAACAATGAATCCTGACAATAACCCTGCAGTGTTAGTTTCCATCACAAAAGGCTCCATCATAAGGCTGTTATGTCTAAAGCACACCACTCCTCCCATCAAAATCTTAAAAGAAATGATCTAGAGTGTGATTTTCATTATGTTTTTGTTACCACAGTAGAATCTGTACATGATTGTGCTGTCAGAACAAGATTTTCATATCTATATATAGCTGTAGATATATAAAGATTATCCATCTGTCTAGTGTCACAAATTAAGAGGAACTGGGTGAACCAGTTTCAACAATATTTTGGTATATGATATTCAAAAGCCCCCCCCTCTCAAAGAATGCATTTAAATCAATAAGCAATTTGATGAATGGTTTGAGTTTGACAATCATTTCAGTTTTATTACATGAAGCTAACACTAGATGAAAGTGATATTTAATGCTATTGGTAACACTTGTGCCTTTGCTTATTGCCCGTATTCAGTAAAACTTCATAGCAAACGATACACACACACTCTGTCCAACCATCTTTGTGAAGCCGACAGAAATGTACCACTTCTAGTAATAGCTAGGCTAAGAGATGTAGAGTTAGTTTGTTTTTTACAACATTTGGTGGAAAACCAATCAAACTGTTATCCAAAAGACACTTGTGTTGTAGGAGATGAACTTAAAGTGGCCAGATAGTTTCAGGCTTGGAGGTAGTGTGATGGTCATGGTGGATGTTATCTGCCAAAGGTTTGAGTCCTCATAACTCAGTTGGTAGAGCATCAACCTCAGAGGACTAGAGTGAGCCATAGAAGCTTTGTTTAGATTTCTATCAAGGTAGCTTTCTTAACCCTGGGAAATATATATCCCAGCTACAGTGAAAAGGTTAACATCTGATTGTACAACTTCAAGACAAACCACTATATATATAATTTTTATACCTAGATTTTACAAAAATTGTGTTAAAATTAGATTTGTAATTAGCTCAGTTAAATCAATTAACAAAGATGTGTTTTTACTCGTACATAACATTTTAAACAAAGAATAAAGCATAAGTTTCAAAATAAACTACATTGTAACAAACAGTGTAAAAATGCAACAACTTTAGCTATCTTAAGTGGATTTGGTCCTCCATTAAAGAACCAGTATTTTCATTCATATAATTTCAATAATCTGTACTAATCCTTGTCTCATGAAAGTCTCATTGGTCGCATTACAGATATCTTTGATATAAATCTAAAATATCGTTTATGCAAATATAAATCTGTTTTTGTTTTAAAGGAACATATCCTTAATCTTTTATAGTTTTGCATTTAATTCTATATAATATTTTCAAACAAATTAATAGCATCCTTTTATGAGAAAATTGTAACTCTCATTTGGCAGATCCTTTCATGTGATCCTACATATTTCAATTAATCAATTTTAGCAGTAATCCTTCTCAGAATTATGATCTTCTTTGATAAATTGTTTAGGTAGAGTATTCATGATGAAATTTAGTTGAATGGATGGCAACTGCCTGTTGTAGAAACACAAGTGTAGAGGACGGCATTTTGAAAGTCTTCCGCCTTTCTTCTCCAGTTACCCTCCATTCAACGAAATTTCAATTATGATCTTACCTTGAGTTATGTTATTGGTCATCATTTTCCCACACAGTAATATCAGTAGTGTTACAGATATATCTTATTGTTTAGAGGTTGAAGACACCATAAAATCTCATTTGTAAAACCCACAATATTTTAGTATGGAAATTTATATCCTAGATAACAAATGTTTCTCTAAAATCTGTGACAAAAGATGTAACTTCAGTTTTCAAATATTAGAATTTCTCTCTTTTCCTTCAAAACTTGAGTAGGAGTATTTTAATTTCACAATTTATTATATTTGAATCTGTGGCATGAATACTACACTGTTTTGGTTGATTGCAGGTTTTGTTTTTAACAAAACTAATTTTCTGATGACCTCTAACAAGACTTTCAATATTTTCATGACAAAAATATAAAAAAGTATGTTATGAATTTAATTTACCAACTTTATAACCAATCAGATACTCCCTTAAATTCACTCCCTTTTAATATTTGTAAGATACCCAAAACTATTTGTTCAAAAACTTTTGATGTTACTACTTTTTATAAAATTTCAAATGCAATCTTTCAATTTTTAGAAATATTATTCTACCTTATTACTACATATTTTACTGATAACTGTAGCAATGGATTCATGTGCAGGAAATCTAAGTACAATAATAAACCTTATAATCCAAAAAGATGACATACAACATTTGAATGTTTTTTTATTCCTAGTTAGATTAAATAAAACTTAAAGTTTCACCCCACCCCCTATTTTTTTATATTTGTATATCAAATGGAAATATCTTTAAGAGCAAGAATACCTAACTAATGATTCATTGCATTCCAATAATTATGAGCTTTAGATTTTTGGATATTGATACTTTAACTATTTATTTTAAGTTAGTTATAAAAATGGCTTCATTAATTAATTTTCAAACTACTTTTTCAATTCTTACTTTGATCAAAAGCTCTTATTAATGTATGGCATGAAATTATTACAAATAGGGAGCTAAATACAGTACTTGTTACAGTTTGAATAATAACTTTTGTTGATAGCCATACATCACTGCTGTAAAAATTTAATATTAAAACCTTAGATACCTGAAATTCAATGTATGTGTATGCATTTTCTTTTAACTCTGTTTACTTTAACTCTATAATAATATTTCATTTATTCATAAACAAAAGATTTATTACTTTTCTGAAACAGTATAATGGAATGATATAATATTTTAATTTCAAATGCAAGTATTCCCCCACATTATATATGTTTGTATATTCATTAACACTTAAAAACATATGATAATACTTTTCCAGTTTCAGATATACTTTAATTAAAAATTGGCAATTTAAGCTCCAGGCAATAGTTTTGGCTCTACAAGTATTGCCTGCTTGTACAGCATTGGTTTTTTTTATACAAACTTTCTTCATTAATAATATATAAATGTATAATGTGAAAGTGTCTGCAGTGCATCTGTCATGGTTGCTGTTTTAGGCTTGTAGATTATTGATTTATTCATCAATGCATAAAATATTTAAAAAATCCATTTCAGGTAACTGTGTTATTTCTGGTTGCTAATGGATAAAACAGAAGCAGAAAATTGGAATTAAAGTTGGTATGAGATAAAGGCAGCAATGAAAATAGCGTACACAACAGAAAATAGTTCAGCATCAAATTCTAGGTGTCAAGTCTGTTGAATATTTTGTTCATTTATCCAATTAGCTGAAAAGTTGCTGGTGCAGGGCTAGTCTGGTGAAATCTTATTATCTGGATGTCTTCTTAATGTTAATAGACTAAGCAGACTTAATGGGTTTTAGAGACTGAATCATGGAATTTAATCAACAGATAAAATATAAGCAAGGCCCTCAAGAGTGACTACTGGAATCCATTAAAACCCTTGAAAAAAAAAAGCATGTGCCAAAACATTGAATTAATAAACAAAATTACATATGTTAGACTTCTGTTAGTCATCATTTTTAAGTAGAATAACTATTGTAATTTCAGAAAATTTCAAATTAGAAAAAGGAAAAAAAATTCTGGTAACTATCAAAATTTTCATTCTTTTTTCGAATATGAAAAGTATCACTTAACATTTACAGAAATTTATTTTAAAAATTAAAAAGTATACTTGAGTATCCAATGAATTTAGAATTCCCTAATGTGCAGATTTTATTATTGTTTTGTTTTTTCAATCAAGTATTAAGGAGTCATTTTCTTCTCCTATCCATGTGGATGGCTCAGTAGTGTGATTGACCTGTTGATGTTGCTATGTATTTCATGTCATTAATCTACCTTCTTCATGGTCTCCCCTTTTCTTTCTTTCTGTTGCTTTCAAGGCTGTTTGATCTTTGTTATGGTGTTGTTGAGGTCTGTCTCACTAGATGTCCAAACCACCTCATCTGTTGTACTTGGATGTGGTGTAGAATTGTGATCACTTCCAGTAACGTTATGGAATACTGTTCTAAAACAAGATTATTTATATCTCTTTTAAATTTGCTTTATAAGTCAAGGAACTGACAAAATTAAACAGATGTCACTAACCTAACTCTTATAAAGGGAATATTGTTTGGAAATTATAAAGAAAATAACCTTGTTCACTTTTTTATGTATAAATTTAAATATGTAGGAGAATTTTAGGATCTTCACACTAAATAATGATGCTTAAATAATATTTATTTCATGATGATGATAAAATTACATCAGATCTGCTATTATGTTCAAGTTCCAAGTTTTTTGACAATGCTTTTTAGCTGTATCAGACAGATTCATATGGTGAGTTCCATAAAACTTTTTTTTTTCATATTTGATGATTCAGGTTAAAGCTGCTGTGTCTCTGTTTATCCACTTTTCTGATTGATAAACCAGACATTAATGGAACATGTAAATCATGAGTAGCAAACAACCATAGTTTGTTGATGCCTTTACAAACATGTGACAGTATGTACTGAAAGAAATTCATCCTTACTGTAAAAAAGCAGTAGGCAACAATATAATATCACCTCTGATATCATTTTTTTCATTTCCATACATCAGGGATTCTCATAACTTTTCATTCTGAGTCTCTTTCTTTTTGTTAGGGTGAAGAACCCACATGTGAGGTGATTTAAAATCAAAATAAATACCTTTCTAGAAAAACAAAATGTCAGTATTTTAATACATCTCTCTAAATACAGTTTTTGTAAGCTGTACTTAAAGCACCCCATCAGAAACATACAGAAAGTTAAAAATAAAGAAATGCTTTCTCTGTAGCACAACCACACAGTTAGGAAATTTATAAAAGAAAGCAACTCTCTTTGAATATATATTGTATTATCAAAAATATAAAAGCTTTAAAAAGTTGGTTGGATTTCCCTAACTCATTCCTTATTCCTTGTGTTGAACCACAATTTGAGGACACCTGTGTATATCACGTGTTTTCATGTATTATTTTTGACAAAACAACTGATCGTAAATGAGTTATGGATAATCAGGCTTATTAATTTGGGCATAAGTTTTACATTATTATCAATCAGACTGTCAAATTTTTCATTAAATATCAAGGTGAAAAATCTGTAAAATTCAAAAACTGGAAATGAAAGAAGAAGCTTTGTTAAGTTATTTGTTCTTTGTTGTTACCCAAATGATTAATTACAAAGTTTATAGAAAACATGGGTCCAAATCTAATAATTGTATAAGAATTGTCTGTTTTCATTGCTCATGTTGCATGGTTCTAGTTAAGAAGTAAAAATAGTCGCAAAGTGAATAATGTATATCTTATACTATCAGTATACTATTCTCCATCATACCACCATCTTCAGGTAAAGACATTTTCGGGAAAAATGGGAAAGGAGTATTTTATGGTATAATCATAATTGTGTAAAGTAAGATTTGAAAAAGAATACTTCCTATGAATTACAAATTACTTAGAAACACGTTTTGTTTTAAATGTCTGAACTTTAGACGCGAAATTTTGTTTGAAAATCTTTATGTATATATGTGTGGGGGAGGCTTTCTGTTAAATTTTAATGAAACTTGGAAATCCACAGTTACGTTCGTTTTGGACAGGTTGGTTGCACGGTGCTTTTGTCTATGATGTCAGTAAAATACTCTGTGCTAGAATCCGGATGTTGTTTACCACCCAGAAAACACTTCTCCACCCAAAAGGGGGTTTCCGGAGGAACGGCCTTGGGACATAGTCATCAAGGTGAACCAGAAAGTTGTCTTTCGTGCCTTGTGGGTGGAAAATAAGACACCACAGATGCTGTTTTTAGATGTTTAGTAGTGAAAAGCTGAATTAACAAAAATACTTTTACTATCATATTTTGAAAGAAGGCACGTGTTTTTGTCCTGATCCAGTAAAATACATTGAAAATAAATTAGTTTTCTCAGCAAATTGAATGGGCGTAGCCCAGTAGTTAGCGTACTGAGACTATGAATACGAGGATTCCTGGTTTGTGTCCCGTTGTCACAAAACCTCACTCCCACTTAAGGCTATAAGATTAATGGTCAAATCCAATTATCTGGCCAGATAAGAGTTGCACAAGAGTTTGTAGTAGATGCTGTTGATTAACTGTCTTTAGTTTTGCATAACTTTGCGCAAGAAATCTGAAACAAACAATAATCACCAAGTATTCTAATTGTTATCGTAAGAAAGTTATTTTCATAAGTGGAATTTACACTTCACGAACATGCATGTTGAGTTTACGTAGTGCACAGTGTTATGTGGTGTGTGAAATAGTTGCTGAAGTTTAATTTCCAACTCAGTTCATTAAAAAAGAGCTAGTTTTACATCGTATGTATTAGAACGAAAATAAATGTCGGCCAACATAAAAAAGTTAGCAAATCTTACAATCTCATTAATTCAACAGATAAATGTTAAAGTTTTGTCATCATGCACTTTTCGGATTCCATTATTATTAGAAGTTGAATTATCTGAAAAATTTACATTATTAACAGTGGGATTAGTTTAAAGTGAGAATGTTATTTATTTTAATGAAACTTTGAAATCCACTGTTACGTTCGTTTTGGACTAGCCGATGATGCGGTGCTTTTGTCTATAATGATAGTCTGGCTGGCCCAGCAGTAAGTCTGAAAGCTTGTAACGCTAAAAATCAGATTTCAATACCAGCTGTAGCTTTCTAATTAGAAACAAACAAGCACAAATTTTTTGAGGGGTGGGGGTATCAATTGTTATGGAACAAGCTACGTAATGCATGTCCAGGTGTGTCAGGCTTTGGAAGTAATGTAATTTAACCATAACAAAATGATTTCTGGTTCAGATTTGTGATTTGGTTATGCCTTTGTTTTATGTACTAATCTGATAGTAATGAAGTTCTTATATGAGTATTTATATTGCAATTTATTATTGCAAAACTAAATAAGAAGAAGTGTGTACAAAGCTTAAGCCTTGTTAATGGAGGCCTTAGTTTTACAAAACAAAGCCACTCAGTGGCACAGCGGTATGTCTGCGGAGTTATGACGCTAGAAACCGGGTTGCGATACCCGTGGTGGGCAGAGCACAGATAGCCCATTGTGTAGTTTTGTGCTTAACTGCAAACAAACAAATTTACAAAAGAAAAAGAAACAAATACATCATGAAGTGTAAGGTTTTCGTAGAAGTTTTGCATAGTAAATGATGCAGCATCTGTTGAGGAAAATTATTCCCGAAAGAGAACGAGATGATTGGTTTAGATATGGCCCGCTGTTACTCTGTGGTTGAGCAAGTAAAATACTTGAACTTTACTTTTGTACTTTTAGGTAGAGATAAAGAACATACATGTATGTTCATATGTGTTAGTTTTGATAGACAGGAAATATAATTAAATCAGAATTTCTGCTTTGAATATAAATAGCATTTCTCCAATAAATATACCATCGCTGTTTGATATTTGCATAAACTAACAATCAGTCTGCTTTCACACCAAGTGGGTGACGTGATATGTAGCTAATCTTTATTCTGCCCTAATGGACATGATTCGATAATCGTCTCTTATCCGTCCTGAATGTACGCGGATCACTATCCGCTCATTGTCATGTCCTAATTAAAGTGGCCGTCTTTTATCCCATCTCAAATCAATATACTTCAGTGATCGTTCATTATCCTTTCCGTATTCCGTTTTAATGGACCTGCTTTAAGTTTTTTATTATCTTGTCCCATTCAACTTAAATTCTTGTTAAACCATATTTCACACTTTTTCCAATGTTTGGGATTGATTTTTTAAATTAACTGCCTTCTGAATGAAATGATGTTTAGCTAATCCACCAGTCGAACATCATCCTAACATCGCTGCAGAATATTATTCACGTTTTGTAGATAAACAATTTTTCAGAATTTGCATCTTCTTAAAAAGAAATAAAGCCGTTACACCAGGTTGGTAATAAGAACCCTAATCGTGTTTGTATATATTAATAATTATATTTCTGCAGACAGACAAACTGTTTGTTTATTGTTTGTTCGTCTTCTTCTTCCAAACACTTTTCAGTCGATCGCCATTCCCTGTAACTGCCTTCCCTCTAGTCTTTCATTGCTAAATTAGGGACGGCTTGCGCAGATAGCCCTCGTGTAGTTTTGAGTGAAATTCATAACAAACCAAACCAGAAATATAGGCTATCTTATACATCTGGTGGAAATATAATGTTCAACGACTAAGCCAAACATTTATCAGTGTCCGAAAGATTGGAGAATCGCATATTTCTTTTACTTACAAGGTTATTAGTTAAGGGTAGTTATTTATATTGTGTTGGTTCCATTATCATATCTTACACCTAGTTTTAACTTGGTTAGAATGACGGGCTTGCTTTACGATCAAAGAGAACGAGACCAGAAACTGTACTAGAATAAGTCACAACGGATTGTCTTCAGTCAACAAGAAGGCACTTTCCTTGCGACATCTTAAAGTCTCTTAATCTTGTGTGACAGAAACGCTCTTTCTCTGCTTCATCAAATCAGCTACTAGGTTGGACTGGTCTCCGCTGGCGTTTTGTCAACAGGATTATCCTGAGTAAATTACAGATTGTAAGTAACAAAGAAATTCTACACGTCGGAGGCAATAAATAGCTTGCTAAACAACACGTCAATGACGGTTTCCACGTAAGATGTTTGTCTCTCGACATATAAATCTTATATTAAACGGGAAGAACATCATAGGATATCAAAGGTCGTCTAATACAACAGTCAGGAATAAAATATAACATCTCTGGAATGTTTGTTTGAAGTTAAGCGTAAAGCTACACAATGGACTATCTGTGCTCTGCCCACCACGGGTATAAAAAAATGGTTTCTACCGTTGTAAGTCCGTAGACATACCACTGTGCCACGGGGGAGGGACTATATCTAATGTTCGTCAGTAATATTGATAGGTGCATGATTGAAAGGTGTGAAAAGATGTATCTTGTAGACAATGAAGATTGAATATACCTGTTTGTCATGGACGTACCTTAAGGAGGAAAGAAAGTCCTTTTTGGAAAGTAGGTCCAAATTAACCAACTCTATGGGTTCTTTAAATTATAACATACTAGTAGATACCGTAATTTTCCTAAAAGTAGTGATGAATAGATATAAGGTATGCAGTCAACCCAATCACTTGGCTTAGAGCATATATGCAATATGGTTGTCTAGTGGACCCTTTACAACCGTCCTGCCATTACACGCGTTCTTTCAATAAAGAAAATTGCGTTACGTTAATTTTTAAGCACAGGAAACAGAATACAATGCATTGTTGGCAAAAATGTTTGGGTTTCTATGCAACGGCTGCATCTAGCACAATAGAGCGCTCAGGTTCGCAGACGTAGCTGCGGGGATTTTTTCCGCTGGATGCCACCGTTTCTTGCCATTTTAATTTGCGAAAGAAAAGATCACTACCGAAGTGAGTGCTTTTTGACAGTTATTTCTATAAGGAGTGTCATAACAACGAAAAATTTATACTAAGACACGTTCCTTTCTTTATGCGGTTTTTCCATTCATGCTCCTCTCTTTGAAATACCTCTTTCAATCAGTCGACGGAAGAAGTTACGTTGTTTTTTACGAAATTCACTCCCATAAAAGAAACATTTTTGTTGTTAATAACTGTTTCTCAAATTAACTGTTCAGCACATACGAAACTGAGAGATCGATGTTGATATCGATATTAAATTTCAGAAAATTAATAATTTTCCTGTACTGTATTCTTGATGTTTCTAATTATGCACAAAGCTACACAAGGGCTATCTGTGCTCTGCCCACCACGGGTATCGAAACCCGGATTCTAGCATTGTAAGTTCGCAGACATACCGCTGTGCCACTGGGGGGGATGTATTCTTGAAAATAAGCATTTTAATATATATATATATTTCTATGATTAACCACCGTTCAGGAGATACAGAGCGTGACAGGCAGACGGACATTTGGCTGTTATCATGAATCACGATAGCGGTCAGTTCATGATAGGAATTTGCTCAAAACTCTAATAGAACATTCGAGCAAAAAAACCACCTTTAAAAGCAGGGTTATTCTTGAAACAACATCAAAACCTCCCTTTTCAATTTTTAAGACCACCCAGACATTAATAATAAGTGAAGTAAGTGATTTAATGATTGTAGACAAAATCACAAGTTGCCCATTTGTTCATATTATTATTAATATTATTGTTTCACAAGCCTACAGCAAACTCGGCTGGGTATTTTGCGCTTAAACCTATAAGCGCTGCGAATGTCAGTGACCTATTTCAGAGTTGATTATTTTTCATCGAAAGGTGATTTACGTGGTTATAAATACATAATAGATGTGATGTTGTTCTGAGCGGCAGCTTTTGTACTCGACGCTTTTTAACGCGTGTTTACACGAAACCTCAGGCACAATGCCACCTGGCTTAGTAAATAATTATTTAAAGCGATGTTTTAGACGTATTTGTTTTATTTGAAAAGGCGGCTTTTCTACTGGTGCCCCCCAGTGGCACAGCGGTATGTCTGCGGACTTACAACGCTAGAAACCGGGTTTCGATACCCGTGGTGGGCAGAGCACAGATAGCCCTTCTGTAGCTTTGTGCATAATTAAAAACAAACAAATTTATACTGGTAAAATTTTATACGCGCTTAGTGGGGGTTGTGTCTTACTCTAGGCATACATTTGCCCATTGCTGTGCATTGAAAAAAGCTAACATACAAGATAATTAAAAACTGGAAATTTAAAATCTACAAAGAGATCGCCAAAAAAAGTAAACAAACAAGGCTGGAGATATTCTGCTGACAGCTTGCTCAAGCTACAAATTCCTGTTATGACTCCACTATAAAATTGATGCAAAAGATATCTATTGTCATGTGCATCGCACAGAAATTTTGCAAAAAAACAAACTGAGAGAGTAGTTTTAAACTACATTCGACCTACATAATATTGTCGTGCTGAAAACTTTTCTAAGTCCTTCACTTTCCACCATCAAAAAATCCGGTGTTTTCCTAGTTGCGTCTTAGCTTCGTTGGAAAATACAACTCCTGCATTTTCTAGCTCATTAATTGGAAACAGCCACGTGAAAGGTTCCCGATTTTGCTGTTGCATATCATTACTTGAATCACTATTGTTTATCATTACATAGTATCTACATTATTTTCTCAAGCTACAAATCCCTATTTGGACTCTACTAAAATTGATAAGTACTGTAGACATTGCAACTAAATGTCTAGCAGGAAATGAATCTTTGCTCTGCACCCTCGTTGTAAAGTAGTAATTTGCGGATTTACAGTGCTAATGTCCGAGGTTCGATTCATCGTGGTTGACAGAGTGCAGGTAGCCTACTGTGTTGCTCTGAGTTTAAAAACAAACAAACCTAAGAATCTCTGCCTAACATTTGTTGAGGATCAGAAGGAAGCCAAGAGTTAGATGGAGTGTATAAGAAGAGGTGAAATGTTATTAAATACAAAAGAAATAACTTTTTTATCTTTAAGAAGTATCTGTTTATTCTTTTGAATTATCAAAAAAGCATAACTTACCCCAATCTCTCTATACAACTTTGCAGCTGTTTGATGCTATTTTAAACTGTCATTTAACCCACCCACCCCTTAGTTCTCATCTAATTGGTGATACTTCTTTCAGTTCAAGTTACATAGTATGACTACTCCGCCGGTCCAGAAATAATTAATATTTTCATGTCGGTGGGTGTCACAATATAGGGAGAATTTAAAAAAGTCTTAAAAGACTAAATCCCGATATCTTAGATGGGGCTGCTATGTAGCAGCACTCCTCAGTGGGGACCTGCTACTCTTCTACGCCACAAGTCAAGATACAATCAGTTTTGTTTATATTTCCAACACCTTTGGATTTCAACTGTATGCTAACTGCTAACAATGCTTTTCAAACAACGTCTATTTTTTACTATTGTGTGTGTGTGTGTCTGTGTTTGTTGTAGCAAAGCCACATTGGGCTATCTGCTGAGACCACCGAAGGGAATCGAACCCCTAATTTTAGCGTTGTAAATCCGAAAACTTACCTCTGTCTCACCGGAGGACTTGTTTTAACCAAACTGGCTAGTTGCTTGCATACGTTATACATTTCATCGAATTAAACTGACTATAAGCATTTCGGTTAGTCATGAATGTTGAAAAACCTTCATTTGAAATATACACAAAAATAATGTATTTTAATGAACTATACATAATATACTTTGATTGTATTATTTTTACGAATTAGTATTTTGCAGTAAGATTTGATTACGTTGCTTAGTGGCCCGACATGGCTAGGTGGTTAGGGCGCTCGACTCGCAATCTGAGGGACGCAGGTTCGAATCCCCGTCCCACCAAACATGCTCGCCTTTTCAGCCGTGGGGGCATTATAATGTGATGGTCAAACCCACTATTTGTTGGTAAAAGAGTAGTCCAAGAGTTGGCGGTGGGTGGTGATGACTAGCTGCCTTCCCTCTAGTCTTACACTGCTAAATTAGGGACGGCTAGCGCAGATAACCCTCGTGTAGCTTTGCGCGAAATTCAAAATAAACAAACGTTGCTTAGAAAAAAGTTAGCCATGAGATAGAATACACATAATTAAAAAGACACTTCAGTTTCCATATACCATATAAATATTGGTGATTAAATTACTTTAGGACGTCAGACACTTCCGCTAGTAACGTGCCAAATAAAGGAAATGCGTACAAATGGAAACAAAAGTTTTGCAACATATAAGTTGAAGTCCAAAGATATATCTCTGTAATACATTTAATAGTAAAATTATATCCATTAAATAAAATTTAGTCCCCCGGTGAGACGGCGGTATGTCTACGGACTTACAACGCTAAGATCTGGGATTCGACTCCCCTCGGTGGACTCAGCAAATAGCCCAATGTGACTTTGCTCTAAAAAACAAAGGAAAACAAAATTTCAACTAAATTAGTGCTATAAAAAGATGCCTATATTTTTGTATCAGTTCAAATTCTCCCGGTGGAACAGCGGTAAATTTAATAACTTACAACGATAAAATCCGGTGTATATAGTAGATATTCCAATGTGGCTTTGCTCTAAGAACCAAACAAAAATCAGTTCAAATGTTTTCTTTACATTTCATTAACATATGTCCTGAAGTTATAGAAGAAAATTAGTATTGTTTACTGGTTCGTGGTTTAGTTTTTTTATCCTATTATTTAAAACATAAATGCTGAATTTTATAATATTGTCACCAAATATGGCATTTTATGTCTAGATATAATTTTGAAATTAAATACATCAAAACTCTTACAAATGGTCGGGTTCTAATTTGTAAAGAGTTATCATGGGTCATAAGGAAAGATCGGGTCGGCCTTACCTTAAGACTAAAACCTGTATTTTATACATGTCGCTAATGTAGAAGTTAGAGTTAACATACTACCCATTTTAAGGTTGAGCGGACTTTGTTTTCTAAAGTAATACTCTATTTATTTGGCACATTTAATATTTTCTAAAACATTATATAGAAGTTTGGAACAACAGTGACAGCGTCCTGCTATCTGTGCTTGAACGGTAACTACTTGACAAGGAAAACTCCATAGGTATAATGAAATAAGTTACATCGTACTGGTTCTGGGAATGTAATAACTTCCCTGATCTGTCATTATTTGGATCAAATACTAACATTAAGAGTAAACTAAAAACCAATTTTGCCAATGCCTGAGCCCCCCAGTGGCACAGCGGTATGTTTGCGGACTTACAACGCTAGAATCCGGGTTTCGATACTCGAGTTGGGCAGAGCACAGATAGACTATTGTGTAGCTTTGTGCTTAATTACAAACAGACTCTTTAATGAGAAATTCAAGGCCCGTAGATACAAACCAATGCCTGATGATGGTATTGTTTGGTACAGGAAGAATTAGTAAATGCATGCCTGCCTTCATTGAGGCTATATTAGGCAGTTTGTTTGTTTATGAATTTTGCGCAAAACTACTCGAGGACTATCAGCACTAGTCATACCTAATTTTGAAATAATAAACTAGAGGGAAGGCAGCTAGTCAACATCACCCACCGCCATTTCTTCACCAACGAATAGTGGGATTGACTCTCACATTATAATGCTCATACGGTTGAAAAGGCGAGCATGTTTGGTAATGAGATTCGAACCCGCGACCAACAAACTGTGAGTCAAGTGCCCTGACCACCAGGCCTAGTGTGGCAGCGATTTCATCCACAAATGGGAGGGAGGAATTTATATTTATTTTAACAGTGGAAGTAGGTCCCCCCTCCGTTTCCTTTGAATTCGAGCGCTCCCTGTTGCCAATATTTGGCGCCAATTGTCCCTTATAAACGATATATTTGTGTAATATAAAAATTATAAGTACTTGGAATGTTTTAACTTTGGCTGAGCATAAAATAGGTACAGCATGAAATCTAGAGTAGCAAGTGTGATGAAACATCCCAGTACGACTAAAAGTCCTTTTAATACACTCCTTTCTTTGGAAACCAACGTTAAACATTTTATAAGTAAGATGTTTAGATGTTTCCAATCGTAATCCCATAATTCATCACACTTGTTTCCTAAAAATGTATGAAAATAATTTTTGTTGTATAAATTGAAAATATTCAAGCATTTTCCAAAGTGAAAAATATACTGCTCAAAATATGAAAAGGACCACTCTTAGAAATGAATATAGTAAATAATAGACGCCTAATGCCCAATTCATAGTTGCATACTTTATTTCTTTTACATGTTTTCAGATACACACTGCTCAGCTTTGCCCAACCTGTCTTTACACAAAAGAACGTGACTTAAAGGTGTCCCTCAAAATGAACACTTTAGATATGTGTAGAGGTTTTTTTTTAATTATTCCTATAGACCAGAAAATAACTAACGAAATATATCTTACCAATAGCGGATTTGAGTAGCATAGATACCGCATGCTTCTGATGAGTCTCTGGATATCGATCTGTGGCAGGTGGTTCCATTCCTCTAAAAGGGCATTTTCGTGGAGAGTCACAGACTGGACGGGGAACGGTGAAATAGCATATTTTGGAAGGTGTTCTAGACATATTAGATTATATTCATTCTGGAATTAACACTGTCTAAGGTTTGTTGTCCTTTTTCAACCACCCTATGGATTCTATGTGGCTTCCAAGTGTGAAAAATAACACTGGCCCACACGAGGCAGTAACAACATAAGTTGAGACATTCCTTTTTGTAGCATACCGAAGACACGTGGCAATGCCTTCATATGTCATTGTTTTCTGATACATATTTGATACATAATACGGTAATTGCGGAAAATATGAATGTTGGAATAGAAAAATTAAAGATAATAAAAAAATAAATTGCATGGCACAGAGTGTTTCATTTTACAAAAATCCCTTTATTGGATGAGTCTCTAATTCGCATGGTTGAGAACCCTAAACCATTATTTTTAAAAAAAAGTGTGTATGTGTCTGCCTATAACTGGCAATTCACTGGACCGATTGTCACTAAATCTAGTGTGTACCTTTAGACTCTCTCTCCCCCACGAGGAGTTACGGGGAGGGGTACATTCGGACCTACCTCTCTATTTCACCCTTAGGGTCTTCGATGTCTTCCTAATGTATTGACCGAGAACGTCATGTAGTAAGAGATAATAATAAGTTGGAAAACAACGGTTTATAAGCACAAGTGATTTATTTCGAGGGGAACATGCTACATATTTCGACATAACATTGGTCTGTTTTCTTCGAGTATGATCTGTAGCTAAGCGATACAGGGTTTATACAAAGACAAAAGAGTTTAGTGTGAAGAAAATGATGTTACCAGGTAACAGAGTTATAGATAAAGATTAAGGCTGGTCAAGTGTATGAGCGATGAACAAACTGAGCCAATTACGGCTGATGTTGCTAGGGCCATTATCGCGATTTAGTGAAAGGTCACTTGCTCTTTCCTTTTTAGTTTTGGACGAAATTTGTCTCCTTCACCAACCCAAAACTAAAAAGGAAAGAGACTGTTTAGAAACTAAAGAAATCATCAAAGCAAGCGATCTTTAACTAAACCGTTATAATGGCCCTAGCAACATCAGCCGTATTTGGCTCAGCCTTAACCTTTATCTGTAACCCTGTAACCTGGTGACATAATTTCCTTTACATTAAACCCTTGTGTCTTTTTTTTCTTTATATATGAACCCTGTATCGCTTAGCTACATAGCATACCCGAAGACAGACCAATCACTTCATTATGCTCATAAACCGTTATTTGCCAAGTTATTAGTATATTAGCACAATGTGCTTCCTTACTCAAGTAGTAAGAGATAAATAACCAGAAATTAAAACTACCCACCCATCTTTGGAATCTACTTCCCTTGCCTGTCATAGGATTCGGAAAATAATCAATATATTAAGAAACAGTGATCGTAGTAAATTTAGAGCAGTATATACTTAGAATTGTACCTAAAATATTTAAGACAAAGCTATACATAAATTAAAAGGAATGCAAGCTTTTTTCGTGTGGTGTTTATGTTCAAAGAAGGCTTTAATTTGTTTTGTTTTTTCATTGTTAAACATTTTCCAATTTATCAATATCATGTATATATATTTTCCGCTAGGTGTATATATGTGAAGGATCTGTGTCCAAATTGCAATGGATTATTTGCCGTGCAAATATCGTTAAAAATGTGTTAAATTGTTTGTTATGTAAATATTGTTCGAAATGTGGTAAACCACTTTCTGTGTAAATATTATTCAGTTGTAAGGAAATAGTCCCTGTCTTGTTATTGTTTATGATGTGAGGGCTTAATCCTTTTGTAAATGTTATTCAAATTGTTGTAGATTGATTGCTAGATAAGCATTGTAATAAATGTTGTGGACCCATTTCTGTATATATATTGCTTATAAGATAATGGATTAATCCCCGTGTAGTTACTGATGAAATTATGGGCATTAATTGTTGTTGTAGAAATTATAATAAGACTTTTTTTAACAAACTAATTTTGTCGTTTTCACTAAAATGGCGTAACTTAAAATAACCCACGTTTTTCGTAATGTAAGCACGAGAAATGCCTCTTCAGCGGGTTGCAGCTCCTTCATGATTTGGGCTTTTTATGCGAAATTCAACTAAACAAATTCTTGAGATTTTTTAAGTGCCGACTTTATGAAAAATCTCATTACCGTTATCAAGTTGGTTATGTTTTACATTCATGCAGATTTTGGAATTGTCCTGGGTTGTCGGATTTATGTGAAGGAAATCACCAACAAAACTGGTCTAGAGAAGGATTGTAATCTCCAGGAAGGTGATGTTATTATGAAAGTAAGTGTAATACACTTTCCAAATGATTGACTTCGCCACAGTTCAAAATAATGTAAACTGGTGAAAAAAAAAGCATATAAATAACTGTGAAACTCTAGCTTAAGAATGCTTTAAGCTTAGTTAAAAACGCTAAGTTTGAAAAGACATTATATTACTTCTGTAGAATAATTGATTACAGGTTTTCTAAGCAGTAAAAATCTGAAAGTGCTAAAATTATATCTAGTTACATAAAAACGTGTATTTAAGTTTAAAGACAGTCTATCACTTAACATTATAATGTTCAAATATCCCTAAACTTAGTTTGATAGTTATTAGTAAAATGTGAATGTGTAAGACTGTGTGTGGCCTAGGCAATATTAGTTTTTGTCATATACTAAAGTGACTTATTGAATTTATAAAGAATTTCGACAGCCTGTACGATAAAATCACCTATCAGTCAAATATATCGTGGGATCCAAAACAGGCTTACTGTAACGACTTTGAAATTTTAATTAAACTTATCATTGCGGCCACCCCTTTTTCGTAGAGATGTGTTTTACACGTCTTCTTTTTTCACAGATCAATAACTCTGGAACAGATAACATGAGTATTAAAGAGGCCCGAAAGCTAATTGAAAATACCAAGGAAAAACTTCATCTACTAGTAAGGCGGGAACCGTGCTCTTCAGAACAAGTTGAAGAAAACCAGAGGTGGTCACGTGCTCATTCATTTGAGCCTGGTAGTAACCCAAATAAAGGTTAGCAAGCATTGTTTTACACCACGTTCGTTTTAATTTTTTCTAACTTATGACCGTATTACTTTTAACCTAATTTTACGAACTTTTTCTAAAAGCAGAAATGTCTGCCACTTTTTAAATACCAGCATAAAACCTTTTATCTTGCCGCCCCGATGGAAAAAATTTTTTTTCACTACTTATATAAGATTGTAAGAAAATTTAGAGAAATCCTGATAGATAAACTTACTGCTCAGTTATTTATCCATTGTGAAACGTTTTCAGATTTTTGAGAGAGGGATAACGCATACCAAGATGACGCGGGTATTGTGTAATGGGCGTGTAAAGCGAGTATTGTCTTCTTTACATATTTAATAGTATTGTAACATTGTTCTTTCATTGGGCGGGTTCTTTTAAGTTATTTGGTGAGAATAATTCGACATCCAGTCCACGTAACGGTAACAAATTAATTTATTTCTTCATTAACGTTTCTACAAGCTGCCTACACCACACTGTTGTAGCTTGTAGGCCTAAATTTACAAATGACGTTTGAACGGAAATGCCTCTTTAATAGTACTACAACTATCGTACAAATAAATTTCCTCGTGCAGTTTCATGGCTAATCGATCAAGTAATTGGATACACGCAATAACTGACACTTAGCCAAATACATCACTGAATAATTAGTACTGAACCAACTGACTGAATGCTTCACTGGTTCTCATATCTATAACTGATGTATTCTTTTTAAATATTCGATTACTAGATTTTCGTGACGTGATTTAGAACATTCATATAAACTTTTCATGCACCCTCTAGCTAACATCTAAAATATAGCTTACACCATGAAGTTCCATGTAGTGACTAAAAGGTTGTTAGAATTGTAAGTATCATTAGAGACTGGAGTGGAAGTCTGCCAAACAATACTTGTCACACTTCAAGGAGTTTCTGTATCAGGAAGAATAATTGTCTCTCTCTCTGTTATTCACAGGGAAAGTATTTTTTATTAGAATTATCTAAATTTCTAACAGTATGGATTTGTAAAGAGTATAATAATTTCATGGATTTTAGCGTTAAATGATGTATAAAATAACCAAACAACGAAATTTGAAACAGTGATAGCATTATGTGACTTCTATTGTGAAGCACAAAACTACTGTTACGACAGCGGAAGTCACGTGACCCTGGTAACACGTCATGAGTTTCTAGAACGTTCATGTCCCTTCCTGAAGACTCGAGTGTTTTCTAGATATGCGGTATTCTTGTATATAAGACAGCCAAGAAGTGACGGCAACAATGTAATTGAACTGCACACAGAGATTGACGATTGAGTCCAGCACGTGAGTCGTTCGTTGTGAATTATAGCGTTTGTTATAGCGTGACTGTGGAAATTAAGTGTATTGCAAAGTTGTATTCAGAAAGAATAAACCAGTTTTATCTAAGAAAGGACTTGTATCGCTAAAGTTTCTTCGGAAAGAATTTTTACGGAAAATTAACTAACGACCAGAGACGTAACACTACACACAGGGTTATTTGTGCTGTGCCCACCAAGACTATCGAAACTCAATTTTTGGCGTCATAAGTCCTCAGATTTACCGCTGAGCCACTAAGAGGCATAGTAATTTATGAATCAATATGTAAATTTTTATTATAAATGTAATACATCTTTAAAATGCAGGAATAAGTCATATATATATATATATTCAAGCATAGCTTGGCCGCCTCAGCGAACTTGTGAACCTCGAGATAATTTTGCATGGTAACTTGTAATCCTCATCATACCGTATACAATAAGCCTGTCAACAATTAATTAAAAGGAGAAATAATATTATGAACTTTGCTATTGATTATAGTTTCGTTCGTTAATTTTGTTGTATTTACCTTTTTTTAGTTTGAGCTGTTTTTTAAAGGTATATTCAGATTGTTATATTCTACCCCTGAATATTTTACTAGAAACGACGCCTTCAAATCTCAATGACGTTACTGGAACTAGGCCTCAGTGCAGTAACCAAAATCTCTATGTTCAGCCACCCACTAGAGGTCAGCATTTGTTACAAGTTTTGCTAATATTTTTATTTATTTGCTTAAAATGTGTTTGTTTCTTAAAATATATTCTAGGGAATATATTTTTCGTCGGACTCTTCTGTGATGTACTCTGTGTAACTTAAAATACATTAAGAATTACTTATTATTAAGTTATTATTAGATGTAATCCTTTACAAACAGGGACAACACGTCAAACCAGTCTAAATAACGTGGAATTTTTCTTTAATTCAGACTCGTGATAAGCTGTCATGTTCTGCTGTTAGTAAATCTTCACTGTGTTTCTTTCTTTGCAAATCTTTTTCTAGCAAGTACAGCTTTTCCCTTTGAGCTTTCTTAAATATTCGGTTGTTTTTGAATGGAAAAGCTAATGTAAATCTTTTGAAAGTCTATGTAAATACGGTTTAGTTAGTATTTTAAAATACAAAAAATACCATACATGAAAAAACGTTGTTAACATTTTTAAAATGTTGCATATATATGTTAGGAAGCTGAAAAATATACATTCTTCGAAAACTGAACTTGCAAAAAGTTTTCATCAACAAAGTAAATACATGCTCTGCCAGAACAAATCTTTGTTTATAGGGAAAAAAATCTGAGCAAACAATGTTTTGAGGATTTATGTTAAGGACAGTAGTGAAGAGACTAAGATGGTGATATTAAAAATAGATCAAGCATATGTGTTTAATCAAATAAAAGTGAACTTCGTTTTTTGTTGATATTTTTTTAATGACAGGTGATTTTCGCCCTCCTCCTCCTCCTGACCGTGCTGATGGAAAGAACAATCTAACCAGGTAATCTTATGTTTGATAACTTATCTAAATTATGCACTTTTTTTTTACCAAGTAATTTGAACCTTGCATACACTTCAGCTCTTACTAACAATCATGTTTATACATTGTCGTATTTTCCTGGCGCTCGGTCTTCAGAGCAGTAAGTTAGGGCTCGCTAACTGATGCTCCGAGAATATCACGCTACAGAGTGAGTGATTGTGTATCTCTGTGAACTCTGACTGAGATCATTATAAATAAAGAATTGAAATACAGTAGGTTCACAAGAACAATCTTTATTCAATAAAACAATCAAAGTCATGAACACGGTACACAAAACCCAATGCAAGCTACACTAAAACGACAGTAAAATGTAAAATAAACAACCCCAGTAAGTAAATAAATACAAGTTAAACTAAATAACAGACTTATGAACTCCCAAAGGTCTGTAGGACTAAGATTAGCTGCCTCAAAACTCTAAGAAACAATATCAAAACTTTAAGGGAAAAGCTTGTTTAGCAGAATATAATCTAGCTTTAAATACTAAAAATACAACAGCATCAAGAAAGCCATAGAGAGTGCATGGTACAGTCCTGTACTACACATTTGTGACATGAATCTGAGAGTGTGCATAATTGCAGTTGCAGCTTCTACTAATTATCTTGTTTTTGTACTACCTTACACAGGTCTCAGGGTGGACGTAATCGTGGACCCCTAATGGACATATCTCTTAGTCAGCTTGACCAACCAGCCACTCCTTTACTTACAGGGCATGGTCATTCCAGAGGTCCAATCTCGGGTGATGAAGATGAGCCACCTCCTAGGCCACCACCGCTTCGTGGAGAAGGTGGGTATCTCTTGTTGTTGGACACATCCCTTCCATTCTAGCACAGTTCTAGGACAATTTTTATTAGTAGGGAACCAGTCTTTGTTTTTTTCAGATGTAGGCATCTGTTGGCAGATAATGAATCATTACATTTCCTATTATCTGTTATTAATAACTTACATTATATGCTCATAATAACATACTATTTCTAAAACCTAAACCACTAGTACAAAACAAACTGATGTCATTACTCCACAGACAGTCATATGAAGATGAATAATATTTAGCTTAACTTTGTACAAACTGTTTGTTGTTTCCAAAGAAATAAGTGAAGTATTGTAAACTTGTGATATCGGTAGATGCTGAGCTACAATGTATAAATAGTTAAGTTGGAAGTTACATATGTAAGAAAGTAACGGGAGTAAGGTAACTGTCTGCATGACATTATGAACAGGCTATACCATGTAAATTACAGATGCCCTGTTTCTAATAAGGTGGTTTTTGTAATGTATAAAAATAAGAAAATATTATAACTCATTGTATTAACTGCTCAGTACATAAATGTCATTTGTACATTTGTGTTATGTGTTGTTTATAATGTTTAACTGAACAGTTCCCAAGAATCCACAAGTCTCTTCATTGTTTTGAGCTAGTAGAAGCTAATGTTATCATTCTAACAGAACCATAAATTGTCACAGTATGCATAGTCTTATTGTTTCTTCTTGTTTTTTATTTAGATTTAGATTTTTCATTATTTAACCTGAAAGTCCAGTTTCCTCATTTTCAAATTACCACATATTTTTGGCAATTTTTTGTTGAGAATTTAGTTTACACCCCTTTCAGTATTTAAAATAAACAAAAACAGTTGCCAAAAATCAACCCAAAAAATCTAGAGATTAACTGTACAGGTTGTTGCAATGTATACTGGTATCTAGAAACATGATGCTTACTATGAAAATCGATTCTAGGTACTATTTATATTAATAATCAGAAATAAAACTGCAAAATTCAATTCTCACAAAATAAGATAAAGGAAGTGACAATATTTTAAGGAATAAAGAATTTGTGGAAATAAAGGGAGCCAATAGAATTAAATGATCAACATATATTTCTCTGTGTATATCATTTGCATTAGATTTATGATTAGAATTTATTGTGACATCTTTTGAGGATTAGCTCCCATCAAGGAAATGTTTTAGAATCAAACTGGAATATCTTTATTTTGTTTAATTTTCAGATAATGTTCCAAGGCGAGATCATGACCCCCTCTCACCTCGAGGCAAAATACCAGTGTAAGTAAATTTGATTTTCTTTGCCATCAAATATAATAAGCCACTTGCAGTTTGGAATTACTGCTGCAACAGATATATTTTTATCTGTATTGTGTCTGCCTCAGGTATCAAGTCCGAAATGATAGCATTATATGTCATTAAGTTTATTGCTGAGTCACTGGGAGACACTTGACAGAGAGAAAATTTGTTTTTTATAAAACCCTTTTTCTCACTTATCCTACTAAGTGATGTAAAAATCATTCATTATGTTTTAACCCTGCAGTTCTTAAAACACATGTCCATTAAAGATAGAACAGTATCTGTGTATTTGGCTTTAAAGAGCATATTAAGTTTGTTTGTTTGTTTACAGTGAAGCACAAGATCACACAATGGGGTATATCTGTGCTGTGCCAACCATGGGTATCAAAACACAGTTTTTTATTTTACAACCCTTCAGACTTGCCGCTGAAGGGCAACATATTGCAATGTTTGTGAAGGAGATTATATACAGGGGATATCTTTTTGTCAGTTTAAATAACTGGATATTTAGCCCCCTATAATAGATTTGATAAAAGGAAAGAACGAGCATGTTTGGTGGGATGGGGATTTGAACCCGCGACCCTCAGCTTGCGAATCGAGCACCTGGCCATGTGTGTGTGTGTGTGTATTACCCACATATTAATTATAAAACTTCCACATGGATTTTTATCCTAAGTTAGTGGAAAGTAGAATTTTGTTATAATTATTTGTAAACATTATGTAATACTTTTTTGCTGCACTGCAAATTTAATTTTTAGTTGTGTTTTAAATGTTTTATGCTCACACTTTTATATGAAATCATTGCATGGCACACAGTATGCTTGTGTAAAAGATTTCCTATCAGTTTATGTGTATAATATAATGTCTGAGTTTTATTAGGAGGGAAATTATTTGCTTTAATAAGCATAAAAGTTATTTGGCATTGAAAACGTTTCCTTTAAGAAGAAATTCAGTAAAAAAAATTTTTATGGAGATTATTCTATCAAAAAGTTAAACATTTCACTGTTTAAAACGAATGATTTTGTCTAATAATAAAAATAATTATTGAAGCAATGGAAAATCTTAAAACCTGAATTTCTACTAGCTTAGAAATCACCTAAGGTTAGCATAAAAATTATATTTGTGAAGACCATCAATCTTTAAAAAGTGAATTTTATTTCTTTTTATTCAGCCCTGAACCAAGACATATCTCCTTCCAAAAAGATGGAAGTGTAGGAATAAGGTTAACAGGAGGAAATGAAGTAGGAATTTTTGTCACAGCAGTCCAGCCTGGTAGTCCAGCTTCACTACAAGGTCTACAGCCTGGTGACAAGATATTAAAGGTAAGTTTTATGGTTATTATTTAACAACTGGACTGCAATGTTCTTAAATTTTCTATAGTTTGGTGACAAAATATTAAAATTGAAGTTATATGATAGTTGTGTAGCGATTTCATAGTGTTTTTAATTTGATGAATACATATTAACACTTGTCACACTAGCCAACCTGGCATCTTGATGTATATCCAAGAAAATGAGTCATTCCAGAGAGGTTTGAGTTGTTTTGATTAGACAAAAAGAATACCTTTGGCACTATTTTCAAGGTCTAGGTTGTTGAATTAGACCTGTGACTGGACCCTTGAACTCATTCAAGACCATAAGAGCCAACATGGAGAAAATAACTTGTAAATGTAAATTAAAACAATGTAGCAATGAAACATGTTTGAAATGTTCTAGATGTATTTGTGAATGTGATGGTTTAAGTGTAGCATTTAAGCTAAATCATGGGTCCAGGTTGGATAAGGGAAGAACTTATTCGAAGATATTCCATTCGATTTTACATAACAGCTGAATCGGAGATTGATCAATTAATTACTGCATTGACAGTGAAACATGAAAAAAAGGGGCACAATAATATAGTTATCTTGAAAAAAAAGGGATTGGAATAATATATAAGAAATCAATAGTTTCAATATTTGGTGAAACTAATGGCACACTAAAGCTCAAAGATGGAGTGTTGAAATTGAAGCAGATGCATGATGCATTAAAAGATGATTTTCCGAGCAATTCTGAAATTAAAAATGGCATTTCTGCAATGAAGAGTAAATATAAGAAGGATGGTATAATGCCAAGTATGGTACCACCTTAGTATAATCCATATAGATTTCATCATGTCTGATTTTTGTTGACATTTATTGTTTTTTATTTTAGAAGTTGTGCCAAACTTCATTCATTGAGGTCTATCAAAATAACCCTAAATCACCCCTCTGTTAACCATCCTAGGCTCAGTACTAAAAGATGCTGTGCTGGCTTGTGTGGCAAGTGTTAAAAGTAGTTGTCTGGTAGTATCTGATAGTACAATTCCTAGTTAAAGTCTCCAGCAAGGTGAGAAGTTAATAAAATAAAAATCCTGTGAGGATTGTGAAAGTAGAGAATTGATCAGTGTGATAATAAGATGAAAAAGGTTTCATAGATAGCGTGGTTAGGCAATACATAGCAATTAGTCTGCTGTGAATCTGAGGATCCATGGCTCATATCCTGTTTCCACAAAATTGCACTCTATACTTTCAGTCCATGGTGTGTTGTAGGAGAGATGGACATATCCCACTATTTGGTCATAAAGAGTTTCCCAAGAGTTGATGTTTAGTGCTGTTGGTTTGTTGCTTTCCCTCTAGTCTATCAGTTTAAAGTAAGGGACAGCTAGTACAGATAGCTTTTGTTTAGCTTTGCACAAGTATCTGAAACAAGCAAGAAAACACAGATTACAAGCTAATATTTCAGCTTCATTCACAGGCAGTGCCAGATTTAGACTTAGTTAGGCCCTAAGCTATATAAAGCTTGGAGGCCCCTTGTTAAAAAGTTACACCAGAAGGTCTCACAAAGGTGTGTACCGAAACAGGACCTTGGGTCGCCACAAAAAAATTAAAAACATATATATGCCTTTTAATTATTTAATAGCAAGGTGTTTAAAGTGAAAAATAGAAATTATTTTCAAATGAATGCATTTACTGATTACATATTTATCAATCTGAAATTTTGTGAGGCCCCTGCAGA
>NW_013666892.1:95736-96712 GCF_000517525.1 Limulus polyphemus | reverse complement strand
TTGTGAGGCCCTAAGCTGTAGCTTGTTTAGCTTATGCCTAAAATCCGGCACTGTGCACAGGTTAGCAGTTTGATGATAATGTACCAAAACTAAATGAATGTTAAGGTTTCTGAGAAAGTAACATAATAATTATCTCCTTGCAAAGTTATTGGCCTGATGACAATATATACGTAATCCAGTTAACATATGAGGTGTACATTCTGTAACGAATTTATTCTTATGTATTTATTTTTAATATGAACGTTGTTTGGATTGAATTTGTATTTAGAAATAGGCATGACTTGTATTATCAGATATGTGTTGCGTATGACGAATTTGTGGTATATTTATTTTAATGTCAACGTTTGTTTCGAATAAGTTTATATTTGAGGGCATGTTTAGTTCACCGTGTTAGTTACGTATGGTGAAACTCCCGCCAATTCTCCAAGATTATAGAACATTCGTGAATATAAAAATCAACAGTATATCCATTTCTGTATCCGGTATTATTAGAAGGTTCTAGAAAATGTGTCTCACCTATAAAAACAGACAACAGAGAACAGGGAAGAGACAAGTCTACTATGAAACTGTTATAATTGTGTAAGCTATAAAGTGTGATTCTGCTAACCCCTATCAATCGGAAAATATACGACATTTGACCAGGAACAGTTATAAATTTCGAACGTCAGTGAATTCCCATCAAACGTTAATATCACCAAGAATATTACTAATTTCTTATCGGACATTAGTGATTTTGTGAAAATATTATCTTACTTCAACAATTCAGTGCCTGACAAAGCTAGCTAGTTTCCCACCAATTATATGTACATACAACTCGCTGGATATCAAGAAGACTCTGAACTAGGAAAACGACTTTAGGCTATTTGTAAGTTAGTGAAATTTCTGTTTATGAAACTTGGTTTGTAATAATTAATCATAATAGCTGCTATTGTAAATTACTATTGTGTGTATATATATATATATATATATATATATA
>NW_013666892.1:92778-95726 GCF_000517525.1 Limulus polyphemus | reverse complement strand
TACTGTTGTATATATATATATATATATATATATATAAAAACATATTTGTTTCAAAACAAAAACGATGTGAATCAATCTTGTTGGCAAATAGTGTAAATTAAATAAATTATCGGCATATTTCTAAACACTAAATCCAGGGTACAGTTCAACTATTAAACATTAAATTATTTAACGCGGCTTTGGATTATTTCAAATTCTCAAAAATGTAACAATTCAGTTTAAATAAACTAAATGTAAAGCTATAAAGATGTTTTGATTTTTTTTTAAATTACCTCCTTTATCATTCAAATTGATATATCTTCCTGTAAAATTGTTATACTCGGATAAGATTTATTCTGAATTATTCAGAATGAAAAGTGTTTAACCCTGCAACAGACATTTTGATTGGTCTTGGACATATTGATATCACTTGGAATTCTTGTGCTCTCTTACTTCATAACTAAGTAAATGAGTATTGTTTTGTGATATTTCTTTATATTATATGTTGTTATTTTTTTATTCTGGCTGAATCCTATGTGCAAATCTTGTCCATTAAAGTAACACTGCCCATGTTTGAAACTTTTATAGAATTCATTGAAATCATCTATGATGAGATAGACTTAAAGATAAGCAATTTTTCTCTATATGGTATTCAAAATTTTCTAGGGTTCACTGTGTTTTCAGGTATTTTTTACTAAATGGGACAGTGTTTGTCATCTTATGTATTTTTTCAGTGCTTTTAGTTTTTAAGTTGCAAAACTGCAACTTGCATCATTATTGCCTAACCATGTGTCAGAAGGCATATAATTCTGAAATAATTTTCTCACAGCCTTGATGTAATACAAAATAAAGTGTATCAATGATATGCTGCTGCTGCCTTAAGTATTAGTCAAAGTGTTATTTTCCATGCTTAAAAGCAACAAAGAACATATGGAGATGTAAAGGGATTGCATGAAAGTTGCTGAACAAGAATAACAAATCCAAGGAAAGGCTGATTCTTCACTATTGAGGCCCACCAAGACCTTTTTCAGATAGCACAGAAGGACCATTTTCACCTTTAAAATATATTTGGGGTTCTTGTACTGCTCCAGACTGATTTGAAAGCTTGAAAAGCTTTTGTTAGGGTCCCATTGACCCAGCATTAGAAGCAAAACATTGAGATTGGGTCAAGACTACATTGCTTGTGAAAGCAATTGCTCTTCATGAATGAGCCCAGGTTTTGTCTTAACTTCACAGACTGTCATTCAGGAAAATGAAGATGATATGAGGAGTGGTATCACAACACCAATGTTGCTGTGTTAGTGGATCTATCATGGTCTGGGGCAGCATCAGCTTCAATGGCAAAACTGATCTCCTTGTGTTCTGAGACAGCTCAGTGTTCTCTGTAAGGTATAATAATGAGTTCTGCCACAGTTCAATACCCATAGGTTTATCAGAAACATACAGAGACAACGCTAAGCATTGGACAGCACTTTTGGTGGATACACTCACTGTTGATAAAGTTTATTTCAATATTTTCTATTTTCTGATGAATTAAAAAGTTTCTTTATACAAAAATTTTCCAAATCAAGAATTTATCCTTATTCATGTTCAATTATATAAAGACAGGCTGAGAAACAATTAGTGCAATTTAAGTTTGAGAATATTAAGCAAATAAAGTATGTAACTATCATTTCATTACTAGCCATGTATTATTTGTTATACATTATCCACATTCATGTTCAGTTGTGTAAAGACAGGCTGATAAAAACTGAGTACAGGTTATGTTTGAAAACATTGAGAAAAATGAAATATGCAACTATCAGTTGGTGTCTAGTAATCTATTATTTACTATATTCATTTGAAAAAGGAAATCTGAGCAAATTTTGAGTAGTATATATATATATACGTGTGTGTGTGTGTGGAAGTGCTTTCTGATTAATTTGACACTTTTTCATCTATGTGTTCAACCTTTTAGATACATCAAATATTATATTAGAGGAAAATTAGTAATTTTTTTTTATTTCAGGTCTTAGTTTATAGACTATATTATTATCATTATGCTGTCTTTCAGTGTTAAGTTTTTTTACCTTCAGGTTAACAATCTTGACATGGAAGGGGTGACAAGAGAAGACGCTGTTCTTTTTCTTCTTGGTATACAAGATCAAGTTGACTTAATTGTTCAGCATCGAAAAGAAGGTTACACACTATTTTTATTAGTATTTTCTTTTTCATTCGTTCATAATACCTTACTAATGATTAGAATCACTAGGTTGTTTGTCGGAGTTTGACAATTATATGAATATGAACTTCTGATGTTTTAACCACAATAGTCAGTAAACTTTAAATATCAAGACAAAACTTCCATTCTTTTGAATAACACTGTTCTGTTCTTACAGTGACCCTGGAATGTGTTTAAACATCAAGTCAAATATAGAATATGTTGACTTTTTTGTATGTATAAGCCAATAACTGTTATTAGGATTCTTGGAATATATGCCCCCCTCCACAAAATAAAACATGTTTACAGTTACTTTCAATGTTTAATCATTGTAATATTCCAGTATTGTAGACCCATGATACTTTAATTAGATCTATGTAAGTTGTTTTTTTGAGCAATGTTACAAAAACTAGCCAACATGAACTAGTGAGCTGTAATAAATAAATTTTTCATAGAGAATTCCATAAAGTCATTTAAAATAAATAATAAAGAATAAATCAAGCCTCTTCATAATTTCAGCAAGACTTCTGAAGTAGTACTTCAGGTAAAATTGTATTAGTTTTAATTTTTTCCCTTCTTCTTTTACTAATATAAATGATGTTTTTACCAATAAACTGTTAAGAAATATGCCTGCATTTAAATTTATTTCCTTTTTTCATACAGAATATGATGAAATTGTGGCCAACCAGAAAGGAGATTCTTTTTATGTCAAGTTAGTATACCTCTATGTACAATTTAGCATTACTCAAGAAGTGTATTTTATTCATCC
>NW_013666892.1:88447-92650 GCF_000517525.1 Limulus polyphemus | reverse complement strand
ATTAAGAGATTGCAATAATCACAATATGGATGATATTTTTTGTGTGACATGTATATATTAGGGACTCTGTAATCAACAAAGTCATGGACCCACAGGAAACTTGGTGCAGAAATGGTTTAGAAAAATATATTTTAAAAGTCAATGGGGCTCTTGATACTGACCTATCAGTAATTCTTGGGTTAATAGATTCTGCTAATGCTGGTGTTAAGGTCTAACATTAAAATATTTTACTTAAAGTTATATTTTACACATTATGTGTTTTGTTTTATGAAATATTCGTGTTAAAAATATATATATTTTTGCTGCTTTGAACACTTAAACTGATCAGTATATAACAAGATAAAAATTCTTCTTAGATACAAAATATATATACTATATTCACTAAAAACATTCCATCCATGAATTAAGTTTACAAAAATTAAATGTGTGTAAATAGTGTATACAGTGGGTTATCTTTGTGTGGTTTCAGATAACAAGAGCCATTTATCATGTTTTAGTCAGTTACTCATGCAAAGCATTTATTTTCAGTAGGAGACCAAATAAATGAAAAGTGTAATCCTTCTGTTATAGATAAAGTGTATGTCATGAGTATCATAACCATAAAGATCAGATGGTAAATCATTCAGTCTTATAGTTTTGTTACAGTACATATATATTTATAAAATTGTATGACCTTCTAGAAATTATATTTTGTTTGAATAGAGAAGTTTATGTTATTTTCATACCTTAAGATTTTCTATGTAAGTGATGTTTTGTATTCTTATCCTTGTAGAACCCACTTTAACCACAATAATTCTGAGAAAGGAGAACTGAATTTCCATGTTGGTGAAGTGTTTCATGTTATCGACACATTGTATAATGGTGTTGTTGGCTCCTGGCTTGTGTATCGTTTGGGTCGAAATAACCAAGAAATTCAGAAGGGTGTTATTCCAAATAGAAATAGGTTAGTGAAGTTTTTTTATTACTATATCGCTTTTTGAGGGTTATTAAAATCCAATATATCTTGAAGTATTTATAAAAAATAAACTACAGGTTGAGTTATATTTTTCTTGATGTTTCATTCAACTGTATGCAAGTAATTCACAGTTTTAAATTTATCAAAGAAATGATAAAATTATAAAACGTAATTGAATACCAATAAACCCTTTCATTTTTATTATAATGTCTATACTGAAGCAGTAGTGATATTGCTATTTCAAAAGGAAAAGAAATCTTTGTTTAAGATTGAATTTTTTAAATTGTCTAGTATTTATAGTGTTCTATGCTCTTTATAATGCAGAGGTGAGGAACTTGCTCAGGAACAGCAAAATCAAGCTAAAAAAGACGCAGCATCGGAAAGCAGAGGGAGCTTTTTTAAGCGACGCAGTGCAAGACGTACTAAATCTTTAAGTAAAGATCAGTGGGAAGATGTTATATTGGGTTAGTAAAACACCTCACTTTCTAGTAATAAAACTTACTTTTATTTTGTGATAAAATATGCAGTTTTTTGGGGCTTTTTAACTTTAATTCCATTTTGTTTAGTGCTAAATACATTTTATCATGCAAGTGAAAAGTGTGACGATAATTTAAGTTTACTCTTCTATTAACTAATTAAAAAAAAAAAAACTGAAAATCCATTGTTTCTCATTCTTATTTATTTTACGCAAACATACAGGGTAATGCAAAACTCGTACACCGTGATGATATTTCTTAAGTCTAAGGCTCTTAATTTACATTATTATCAGGGAAAATTTTGACTTTCACACTCTAGCCCTCATTCATGGCACAATTCATATCAACAATGCACATTTCTGTAAGGGCAAGACCTAGAAAAACTTAGGTAGTGAGTGTTTTTAATACCACCCTATATTTTACTCTCTTTCTCTACTAGAACCATATTAAATGTACAGTGACAAGCAAATGGTCATAGGACAGTTAATGTATTAAAATTTGTACGTTTTACCTGCAATAATTATTTGAAATAAGTGTAAAAAAATTACTTGCACATTTAATATTCTATATAATTAGAGCAATTATCCTTTAAATAGTTTTTATTTCTAATATAGTTGTTTTTATTCAGCAGATACCATGTCCAAGTTCCCAGCTTATGAAAGAGTCACATTAAAACATCGTAAGCATATGTGTTCCCTATTTATTTATATATTAGTATAAAAATCATTAACAGAAGTTCTGATATTTATAGTTTCTCAGAAAATCATGAAATCTGAAAACTTATAATATTTGATTTTTGTATACATCTAGTTATTTTATAGATCTTGTGGTGAACTGTCAGTTTTTGTATAATTTTTAATTCCAACCTCATCCAAGTATATTTTTATATGTATAAACAGAAGTCCATATGAATTATGTATTAAACTATTTTTGTAAGTAATTTCTACTGAAATGTTTTCATACTGGAAGAAGAAAAGTCATATTTCCAATTAAACAAGACTTTATCAAATTAATTAGTGCATACAAAGTAATAATTCTGTAAATAGATATATATGCTAATAAAGATACTCAGTAATGACAGTCTTAAAAGCAACAATGCTACAAACTGGTGTATGTGTGAGCCACCCCATTCCACTATTTTGAACCTCAGTACATGATCCATTGTTTGGTGTTGGCTTCATGTATTTTAATACTTACTTCCCTGCTCATTTGAGTCCTAATTCATGGCAACTTCCAAATATGAACTGTTTCTTATTGCTTATCTATTTAAGCTCAGAAAAAAAAAGTTAAATAAAATCAAAGTGTAGTATGTAAAATGTTCACAATTTCCTATTAAAACATTTGTGATTTTTGTTTGCAGTATGAACTCATGAAAAGTTTAATTAAATATTTTTATTTCCTAATAAATTTTTAAATAATAATACTTTTGATCCATAGATGTAGTTTCATAATTGCATTTTGATCAGAGATTATTTTGACCTTCACAGCTGGATTTGTTCGACCTGTTGTACTCTTTGGGCCACTAGCTGATGTTGCTAGAGAAAAGCTTTTGAAGGATTATCCAGATAAATATGGATCTCCCCGTATGTATTTTTTATCATTTTATCTTTCATAATCTTGTAGCTAAAAATTCTGGTAGGTCCTTAGTAAAGCATAGGTCTCAGCTCAATCTCTGGTAATAGCAGATTTCATTAAATCGTTCATTATAAGATATTTATTATATATATATATAAATATCAGTGTCTGTCTGTGTGCTGAATGCAACTTAAGTATCTTTACAAACCAATAGATAGTGCCACAACATATTACTCTTGGTGTTTTTCACCTTCAGCAAGTTTTTCTTTAATTTAGTAAAAACTCTTCTAACCATTTTTTATGAAATGTTGTACCTTTATGTACTTGCCCTTTACCCTCCAACTCATTGCCTTTACCACCACATTAATAAATTGCAGGGTCAGACAACTGACTATGTAGGAATATTTCTTCCAGAACCAGTTTTTTCACATGGTCCACTCTTTATGGCTTTATTAAGAAGCAGATTTGAGTGTAATATCAAAATATACATAATTCTAAATTCTAATTAAGGACCACTTGCAGGTAATGATAAATATACACAAAAATTGTTGTTTTTTTGTGAAATACTAGAAAAGAATAATTATTTTTAGAAACTTTGTTAATAAAATAGTTATTTAGAACAAATTTTCTGGAGCAACATAAATAATCAATTACCATCATATGACAGGCATTTAGCTTGTAATGTAGTAACAGTCATATAAAATATTGATAAATAGAATAATTAAATATTAATTACATAAGATACTTATAACCTAAATAATTTAATAACAGTCATTAATAAAAGTTCAGATACAATAATCTTTAAAATTAACATATCACTTAAATACTACCATTATCAAAATGTGTCTATATCCAATGATATTATAAACACATTAAAGAGTAATGATTTAATGACAAGTGTTATTGAATAGTTGTTCCTAAAAAGTAAACTGTGTTGATTGACTTTTACAGTTTGAAAATGTAATAGGTTATTAAAGTAAACTTAATACTAAATAGTTTTTTTAGCAAATTCTATAGTTTTTAATAGTTTACTTAGTTTTACATGTTCTGTAGGTTTTTTCATGGTTTACTTAGTTTCTTACCATATTATATAGTTTGTTTCATGGTTTACTCAGTTTCTTACCATATTATATAGTTTGTTTCATGGTTTACTCAGTTTCTTACCATATTGTATAGTTTGTTTCATGGTTTACTCAG
>NW_013666892.1:84298-87653 GCF_000517525.1 Limulus polyphemus | reverse complement strand
TTTACTCAGCTTCTTACCATATCATATAGTTTGTTTCATGGTTTACTCAGTTTCTTACCATATTGTATAGTTTGTTTCATGGTTTACTCAGTATCTTACCATATTATATAGTTTGTTTCATGGTTTACTCAGTTTCTTTCCATATTGTATAGTTTGTTTCATGGTTTACTCAGTTTCTTACCATATTATATAGTTTGTTTCATGGTTTACTCAGTTTATTACCATATTCTAATTATCATCTGCACCATTAATTCTTATTAAAATATATCTAATTTGTAACTGACTTAAATTAAATTGACAATAATTACAATTCACCCATGTAATCTGATTTATATCCTAATAGTTGTTATTCATGAGAAGTACTGATATATATATATATAGCTCCTATGCCTGTTGTATGCCAGTGGGCCTGATGAGCTGTGATACAGGACAAAAGGGCTTGTCAGTGTTGATGACATAAAATATTTTCTTTTGTTGTCTCTCGTTCTTAGAATTAATGTAGGTTCTGATTTACTTTGTTTTGGAAACCTACCTAATTAGTATAATTAGACATAATATTGATAATAACACATGAAATATTGGAAATTTGTATCGTTTGATTTGAATAACATATGTATACACCCTAGATTAAATTTGTGAGTTGGTTGTTTTTTTTATTATGTATGCAGAGCTTGATGGTCATGTAGATGATATGTCCAAGTCACAAAAAACATCTGGAATCATTCGTTTAAGTGCCATCAAGGAGATCATTGAAAAGGTACCAATCAGATATCACTGTTTGTCAAGTTATTATCTGTGATTCATATTAGAGCTTTAAGATTATGACAACCAAGACAAACTTTGGTTAATATTTGGTAAGATAAAACTCCAGTCAGATTACAACTTTTTTATAACTGACTCAGATTTTAGAATAATTCATGAAATCTGATTCCATATGTAACAAAAAATATGTTATTACTTGAAAGTCAATAGGATTTGTTTTAATAAACCCTCAATATATCTTTTTGTAAAAATGTCTGATACGTATATGTGTATACACATATATATGACTAGTTATGATCCTGTTCAAGGGTTGATAAGAAGGTATAATGTGGTAAGCTTAAGAAATAAAAATGAGCCTTTTTTTTGTTTGTTTAGGATGTTATGTGTATTTCCAATTTGTCTCGTTTTTATGCTCCCACCTTGAAGCACCACAGAGCGGGACATTTTGATTTCCTCTGTCCATCCGTTCAAATCTTGTGGACGGGATATCTCCAGATTGGATTAATGGATTTTGACCAAACCTATAAAACATGTACTACATACAAAATTCTAGACCTGATTAACTTTTGAATGTCAACATCAAAAGGTCACTGGTACATCGAAAATCATTTTCCTCAACCTTATGGACATGATATTTCAATACAGAATGAATGGATATTGACTGAACTTATACAATAGGTACTACTAAATACAAAGTTTTAGACCTAATTAACGTTTGAAGGTCATGGGTCAAAGGTGAATGTCAAGCAATTGGGTAGTCCTTAATCATACATTATAACCAGTGAAGACAGGTGTTTCATAAGCATGGCTTGCACTTGTTGTCAGAGTTTTTACTGAAACATTTATTGTTATTCAAATGTTTTACATAATGATTTTTCTTATCATGAATACACATAATGAGTCATTCCCCTGTCACCTTTTTCTTCAACAGGGTAAACACACTATCCTTAGTATCACTCCAAATGCTGTGGATCGATTAAACTATGCACAATTTTATCCAGTTGTCATCTTTATGAGAGCAGAGAGCAAACACACTGTTAAGGAGCTGAGGTCAAGAGTCTCAAAATCAAACAACAAGAGCTCAAAAAAGCTGTATGATCACTCTGTAAAACTGGAGAAACTGTGGTCCCATGTGTTTACAGGTAAACTCCTGTAAGGCCATCAATAAATACTAAGGAAATCGTAGTAACTGTAGATTTAAAATGTTTGAATTTCTTACATAGTCAAAAGTAATCATTTTTTATTTCTAAAGCATAACATAACTGTTTTTCATTATCAAATAGAATTGTAATGATATAAAAGCATGTTAGTAGAGCATATTGTAATATAAAATATGACATAGAATAAAAATTATGTAGTTTAGTCATAGACTAGACATTTTGGCAACTTTTTATTTTAATGCTTTTAATGTTTCATGTTAAATGTACAAGAGATAATTCCATATGGAACTATAAAACGTTTTTTCATAACTATTTTTAGCTACTATAACCCTAACTGGAGCTGATATGTGGTACAAGAAATTAAGAGAAACTATAGAAAGACAACAGCAACAGGCAATATGGGTTTCAGAAACAAAGGTAAGTTTGGATAGATGAGTTTTTCTATTAATCATTACTAGAAAAATCACAGCAAATAGGTGAGTTACTTTTGAATGAAATTTAGTCAAAGACTCAATAAGGTAAAAAAAATGAAACTTAAATAGTTAATATGTCACAAATCAAAGTTCTTATTTATCTTATGGGCACCCCCCAGTGGCACAGAGGTATGTCTGCAGGCTTACATTGCTAGAAACTGAGTTTGATACCCATGGAGGGCAGAGCACAGATAGCCCATTGTGTAGCTTTGTGCTTAATTACAAACAAACAAACAAATCTTATGGCCATAAAGAAAAAAGTAGTGTTAAGTGTACAAATGTAATGCAATGGAGATTAAGATAAGGTTGTTAATAAAAGTATGTATATTTTTCAAATTCTTTATAAATGTGTGTGTATTTTATAGCAAAGTCACATCGGGATATCTGCTGATTTTAGCATTGTAAATCTGAAGATTTACTGCTGTCACACCAGGGACTGTTTATAAATACAGGTTCACTGTCGTGAATAAAAGACAACTAAAAACACTATACATATAAAACAAGGATACAATGAAATGCAGATATGGATGTGGAAATGAACACAGAAACATATATATTGTAATGGAGAACAGATGCAAACTTTTATTTGTTTTTACAGACACTAACACAAAATATTGAAATGTGGGCATACACAAAAATTTTTAGTAACTATCTTTTACTTTTTATCTATGAAATTGATAAAGAATATTTTTTTAATAATATATACACCATTTTTATTGATATATACACTCTTAAAACATTAGGGAAAATTCTACTTAGATTATATTTTGTTTATTTTTATTGGTTTAGGCTCTATTTGATTCTTTTCTTTAGACTACTAAGACTAATTTTAGATTAATTTGAGAATTCAGTTCAATACATTTGATTTCAATGAAGAATCAACATAATCTGTAACTTCATTTTCGATATATTAATTATATATTTATATACTAGCTGGAGTATCCGTCCCCTGGACGGAAG
>NW_013666892.1:65003-84202 GCF_000517525.1 Limulus polyphemus | reverse complement strand
AAAAATGCCCATAAAAACTGCAAAATTTAAAACTGAAAATTTGTATGCATCTCCCCATGGACCAAATGAACCTCCATACCAAATTTTGTGAAGATCCATCAACAGGGGACGAAGCAGTGGTAGAAAATGCAAAAATGCCCATAAAAACTGCAAAATTTAAAACTGAAAATTTGTATGCATCTCCCCATGGACCAAATGAACCTCCATACCAAATTTTGTGAAGATCCATCCACAGGAGGTGAGGTAGTGGTAAAAAATGCCCATAAAAGCCACAAAATGCAAAACTGAATTTTTTTATGTATCTCCCTATGGATCCAATGAGCCTCCATACCAAATTTGGTGAAGATCCATCCATACCCTGTGAAGTAGTTACATGGACATACAACAGACAGTACTATTATATTTATATAGATTTTAGGTAATCTGAATGTTATCATTTAAAAATTGGAAAGATATGACACTATATATAATGTGCATTCCTCATTTAAATTTTATTGAAAAATAAACCCCAAATATCAATTAATCACATTAAGTATTTCTTTGTTATCATTTTACAATCAACCACCAAGGGATCTTCAATTATTGTCTTTATTTATTTCATTTTATGTTTAAGTAACATTTAAGAATAACTCAATTTAACATTCAAATACATATCCCATTAATATACATGTATCTTGTATTTTCATGGCTACTCTTTCAAAATATTTCTTATTACAGAATCTTTATTTCAATGTTTTCCCTCTGTATTCCCAGTGAAATGGTACCTAATTTACAAATTTAGTTTAAAATTGTTTAAATAAAATATCTTTCTGTGTACTCTTGTCATAAAACTTACAATCTTTATCATTATCATTTAGAGCACAATATTATATAATTTAAATTTAACTTATAAGAAAGCTAATATACATGTATATGAAAAGATTTTGTTTGTCTGTTTATTTTGATCACAAAGTTACACAAGAGGCTATCTTTGCTGTGCCAACCACAAATATCAAATCGCAAATGTAGATGTTCTTCTCTTCCATGTTTTGCAGATGTAACTTAACAATTAAAGCTACTGCATTATAGAGTAAACAGAGGAAGATAATGCTCTGTAAGAGTTGATGAAAATGTGAGAGTATAATAACCTACTCTAATTTGAGCTTGAGCCTAAAGAGAAATTAATACCTTTTAAAGTTAGCATAGGTCCAACTGTAGTTTATTTTGTTAATAGCCCAATGAAGCCATCTCAGATGATTTTCTTTTCCCATTGACTTCACGTCTGAGTTATGCATCCTCTCCAGAAAGTGACCTAGAGCTTGCATCTGATTCTCGACCTATGAGCATGCATGGAGCAGGATCTTCTTTAGCTGTGGACCCTCGAATGGTAAAGGCATCTAGTGATCCAAGTATCGTAACACAAGAAGAAAACTGTTCTCCTCCAATGTATGGACAGCCTCCAACTTACTCTCTCTCACAAACGAGACAGGTATAAAATTGTTATTCTTCTTTTATACCTGTAAATTTTGAATATCTTGAGTCAAAAAAATGTAATAACATATGTAATTTGTTTTTATACCACACACATTCCATTAATGTAATAAACGTTTGTATGCTTAATTTTGTATTTCCAATTTTGTTATTATATCACAACTTAAGATAATGCAGTAATGCTCAGAGATGTCCTCATGGGACTCATTTCAAAATAGTTTTCTTGTATTCTAATTGATTATAGAAAACAGGATTATCCATCAAAGCCACAGTTTTAAAGCAATTAAGATATTTCTAGTTTCATTACATTTAGTAAACCACAATTTTCAATTTTAAACAGTTTTTATTATTAATTGAACTTTATATTAAAATTTTTTCTTAGAATGTAAAATTTAAGTTAATGTACATTAATATACTATTTGAAATTTTAATGGAAAAAAAAAATGTTTCTCTGTCATCTTGAGTCCGTAAGCAATTAATTACAGCTATGAGATAATTTGAAACTTTAGGATCTACGTGAACCCACTCAACCTTCAAGCCAGGAAATGCATCAGACTAGATCAAACTCAAATAAACGAAGCTCAGGTGTGTAAACTCCTTTTAATCAAAAACTTTTGGAACTTTTTTATATGTCTCCCACCCCCTATTTTTTTTTTTTCATATAGAGTGTTCTTACTTGGATATTCAATATCAGAATAGCTTGCAATAGTCAGCTGAACAGATTTAAGTTTATATTTCTATCTGTTGTGTATAATTAATCTTTCTAGTGTACTTGTTAAATCATGCAATTGAACAAGTTAATGAAATATAATATGAAAATTGACAAAGTGTGATTCATTTTGATGTAATTTTCCAATGCTACCTTAGAAGTTGGTGATAAGGATGGATTCTTTGGATCTCCTGTGAGATCTATCATTGATCCATATGCAACTTTAACTTCAAGTGAACGATACAACTCAAGAGATACTACAGGTATGAAAAGTAAGATTTTTTTTTTGAATAGGTTAGAAGTGTTGTTGCTACAGGTTATCATACTAATTTTTTTAAAAGTGCTTTAAAGAAAGTTTATAATTAATTGCATCAATATTAAGTAATGTGTTATCTTATTATAAATGTGTTATATGTTTTGAGTTCTGTTACTTTCCCTTTATTTCCATATCACTAAGTTTCAATCACAGTAAGTATTGTGATTCAATGACAACAGTAAGTATTTTCTAAGTATCATATAAACTAGTTCCATAATATATATATCTACTTTTTACTATCACAAAATTATTCACATTTGCAACAACTTGGGCCAACACATTTTTAAAAAACATTACAAAGTTAGGATAACAGTACCACAATTTGCTGGAGTTCAAGAGGGTTTGAAATTAAGCACTGTTTTAGTTATGCGTATTATACATACAAACCCAGCTGTTTTTTTTGTTTTTTTTCTAGTTAAGCTATCCTCATTGAGCTAAATTTTAAATTATTTGAAATATTTAATCTGGATTGGCTATAATTTGGCTCGGCTATGTAAAAGTAACTCTTGTATCTGTCTTCCAAGATAATTACCTGTCCCGAACTAGACCTTCGTTGGAGCCTGAGCCTCCCCCTAATGTTGACCGCTCCAGTAAACCCACTCGTTTCCGAACTGCTCAAGAAAGACTTTTTGCTAGTCCAGGTAAACAAAATTATTTTCCTATTACATAAAGACTTAACAAATCCTTATCTATTACTGCTTCTGAACCCACAAATTTATAATATTTCATCATTTCTGGGGGGAGGGGGGTGACAAAATATGCCATTTAATCATAAGGAAATACACACATTTCTGGAGATTTTTTTTTATGCAGTTGTTATTTCTTTGATTAGGGAGAGGAGAAATGAGAGAACCTCTACAACCAGGTGTCACTCCAGATTATATGAACACAGGAGCACAGAAATCAAATTCACTTGACAGATCAAATGGAAGACTGGTGAGACATTTGTTTAATTCTGTCATCTAGCAGCCCTCTTTGTTGCTCGATGAAAGTTTTTCAGTTAAATAATCAAAACTTAGTTTTTATATTACTTCCAATAATGGCCTTTGTTAGCCTTCACAGTCAGATCTGAGCATCATTCAAAAATAAAAAACATGTAGTTCACTGCATTCATTAAGATAATACACAGTACAAATTTAACGTAACAATAAAAGCTTTTGAAGCTACTGCATTACAGAGTAAATAGAGTTTAAGCATGATGTGATGAAACTGAAATATTTTAACTATGTTGACCATTATAAAATAATTATTGTGAAAATTTTTTTAACAAAATGATTATATCTTTGCATAAAGATAACCATATATTTGTTGACAATTAGATTAAATAACATATATGTAAAAATAACTAAATATATTCTAGAAATAAAAGTAAAGTATTATATTATGATGGGTTTGAAACATGACAAGAAGAAAGAGAAGAAGGTAGGATAGGGTGAGCTTAAAGTCACAGGCAATGAAAAAAACTTTAATTCACTCCTTAAGGATATATACTTAGAAATTTAATTTCGAAATGTCCATTCTAAGAAGTACATTTAAGGACAAAGATGTGCATATCATTAGCAGAATGACTGTAAAAACTAAAATGCCTACATGCTTTACACTTAGTTTTTGTAACCTACTTAAGATGTTCTTGAAATCAATTGCTAAGTATGCATGATATTTCATCAATATAAAACATGCTGTATCAAGTGCACCAGATTCAGTAACTTTAACAGTTTGGTGTAAAAATGGGCATAAAATGAATTGTGTTCCATTCACAACAACTTTGCTTAAAATATACCAACAATTCCATATTGTTTGTAGTAAATAATTTTATTTTATTTTTACTATAATATTTTTTAGATATATTTTTTTTATCATAAGTCCTATTCCTGTTAGGATGATAATTTTCAGAATGTGACTGTAATTACTTAAATGATTTTGACTACCGTATTACCTTGTTAATCAAAGACTCTACACAACATTGCATGAAAATAGAGGGGTTTTACTTAATCATTCACTGTTCAGCATATAAGTTTAACACTGCATCTTCAGAGGATATTGCTTGTCAGATACACCAGAAATTTATGAATAGGTCACAAGATCACTAAGTTTTATTTTTTGGAAGATATCATCTCAAACTAACACTCTTCATTAAGTCATAAAGCTTAGAACAAGATTTGATGAAGAGCACTAGCTTAAAGCTTAATTTTTCTGAAAGAAACATATAATAAACTTGACAATTTTGTAACCTATTCTTTAATTTCTGTCTTTGTTGCCTATGTTATTAACTACTTTTTTTTATAAAATACTCAAGATCTTACCTTTTCACTGTCCTAATACCATTTTAAACCCGAAAATAATCCTTTCCAAAAATTACATGTGGCAGTTAATGATAGGAAACAAAAACATTTACACATTTTCTTCAGGAAACTGCCAGACCTCGTGATCGTTTCAGCTCAACTTCAAGCCAAAACATCAGGTCATCTCATGATCCCTACAGGTTTACTCGTAGTACAGCTCAACCCACTCGAGTAAATGGTTTTGACCGTGGAAGAATTCCAGGAACACCGAGTAGATATGGGTATGTAAACTGTATGAGTGTTGGTCTTCATGATTGTATAATTAATACTACATTATAACTCTTTATTAGTATTTGTTTTTTGAAATGACATTTGTTTAGAAATTAGTTACACATTCTACAAAGTAATATTTCATCTAATACTAAGGCAGTTATCAGAAAATGTACTAGATTAATTTGTTATTACATGATAATAATGAAATGAAGAATAGAGTTAAAAATGATATAGTATTTTTCTAATGAAGCATTGTTTATTAGTTTTTGGAAGTTCATGAAGAGATACTCAATGGCTATCTGTACTCTGATGGAGTTAATGGATATTGATGAAACATTACAAATAATTATTTAACAAATAATATCTGACATAACAGTAGCAAAAATAGTAGAACACTTTGTAGGAACCATATCAGGCATTTAGTCTTCTTTACTGAAAACCTACAGAAATATGCATTATTTTATGATAAAAATGCATAATATCCAAAAGAGTTATGATTGGATTTTGTCAGTATAGTTGGGTGATTTTTTTTACCCTTATTCAGACAATGGTCTTTGTGTTGTTGTAGTATATTAAGTATGGAACACTCACCATTTAGGAACTTTTTGTGAAACCTGCGAGGAATTGCTGAGTCACTGAGCCAGAATCTCTGAGTGTTTGTTCTTGTTGAGATGGAAACAAGGTGCATTTCAAAGGTAACACACAATTGTAAAGTAGTAAAATGTCTGAGATGTTACCAGTGTAGCAGGTGTGGATGCAATCATGATGGTACATCAGATGCTCAAAAAGTTAGTCATAAGAGAGATCAGAAGAGCTATGACAGAGGAGGTGCTGTTAAATGCCTAGAAAGACAAGAATCTATTTCACCATGGAAATAGAGGAACAAAACAGCCTACCATTTCTTGACATACTTGTCAGCAGACAAGAGAGAAAAATCACCACAACTGTATACAGAAAACCCACCCACATGAACAAATACCTACACTTCCAGTCCTATCATCGAACATTGATAAAACGTGGTATAATCCAATGCCTAACAAGAAAGCAGAGAACATCTGCAATAAGACATCCCTCAAAACAGAATGCCAAGAGATCATAGGGTATTTTAAACAGTTAAGTTACACCTCCTCCATCAAAAACTCCTTGAAGGAGACCATAACAGAAAGAAAAGATAAGGAAAACACTACCACTACTAACATTTACCTTCAATACCCGCAAAATTTCTGTGAAAAACTCAAATGCATAGCCAAGAAATTCAACATAGACATCCAGTGGAAATTGTACAAGACATTAAGATCCATTCTGGTGAAAAACAAACAGCAATTGGAGAAATGGAAAGAAGACTCGGGACAAGAATAAAAGAACATAAAGACAGTACAGTACTCATGAAAACACAAAATTCAGCCATTGTAGAACACACTATGTCAACTGGACACAAAATAAACTTGGAAAAACTAGAATCATTGACACAGACAAATTTTGGAAGACAAGAAAAATTAAAGAATCATTTTACATTAACACAATAAAACCTTCACTAAACAGAGATTCTGGATTAGAAGTGAGTAACCTGTGGCTACCATTGTTTGAATCTACAGGAAGTCTCTCCACCAATCAAAAACAGGAATAAACCAACCAATTCTAACATGCTCTCCACAATCCACCAGAATATTATAAAGACCGACTACACCATATACACTCTGACCTGAAGACGAAAGGCGAAAGGCTTTCGAAACGTCGTCCTCTATACTTGTGTTTCTACAACAGGCAGTTGCCGTCAATTCAACTAAGTTTCATCATGAATACTTTGCCTAAACAATCTATCAAAGAATGACTAAATTATTTTATACATAATATGCACAAAAATCTCTTTTAAAGTTATATGATTGTAATAGCATTAAATATGATTTTGATTTTTGTGACTGTAAAATTTTTTTTTAAAATACCACAAATATAGTTTTTCTTGACAATGAATGAAATTCTTTTATTAACCCAAACTAAAATTATCTATTGTATTGAATCACCTTTTGTTCATACAGTTCATTCAGTGTATCGTTGAGGATTTTGAATGAAAAAATTGTGAAGAACTGTAAAGGGTCCAGTTTTCATCATAAATAAAAATGTTTTCAGTGCCAAAAAATAAAACAAATATATTTTACATAGGTATAAAGTTTATACAAAGTAAGTGAATGCTACTTTAAGTTATTCAGGAAGTAGTGGCTATATATTCCAGTAGTTTCAAACAAATGCATCAATTCCTAAGGCCAATCCTATATTATTTAAATTTTTACCTTGAAATTGAAAGTTTTAAAAATGTGTTATATCACTACATTCAAACTTTTTAAAGTTTTAACTTGTAACTTTTTGCTGAACTTTTCATACCCATCCTCCTTGTAGTCCCCAAGGTGACAGACCTCCTCCTCCTCCATCTCCTCCACCCAAGCCAGCTGGATACCAACCAAGGTATGATCATTTACTATGTTTCCATTATTAGTCTACCTAATGGTGCTGTGGTTAGATATGTATCTATATGAAAAATGACTGGTTACTCCATTTATACTCAACTTTAGAAAACTGTTTAATTTTTCCTTTTGAAAACCATTAAGTTAATTGTTTACCATCTACCTAGTAATAATTTCACCATTAAAAATATTTCTGGCTCATACACCTATTGTTAATTGCAGTTACAAAATTAATGTTAGTATCCAACGACTCTTCTGCTTCATTTTTCACACATTTCTGTTTTCATTGCTTCAAAATCCATATAACTAAGGTTTGTTTGTTTTTTCTGAATGATTTTGTTTTGTTTTTTTATTACAAGAGAGCAGAATATAAGTAAAATATTAAACTTTAACAACAATAAGAGTATTTTAAAGTAAGATTTGATACTTCCAATTTTTTTGGTATTAACTTATAATAAATATATAAGAAATACTACTTTAATGATACTTTATCCATTGAAAACTCATAATAAAAATACACACTACATCATTAAAAAAATATAAAGATAAACATTTGATACAGTCTAGAAAATTGCACCTTGATGCAATATAAAAAATTAATGTCATTCAAATGTACAAATTTTTATGCATCCTGATATGAAAATACAAATTTGTTATTATACATTTTGCACATACTGTATGCTTTTGAAAAAACGGTTTTCCCAATTCTTCAGCTTTGATCATTTTCTTTTTTTAGTGATCAATTAAATTTTGATTACTTTTTTACATTAATATTAACTTGTGATCAGTGCAAGCTATGTACAATGTTTCATCATATAATTGGGTGAGAGTATTACTTGATTGTGATTGGAAGAGGTTTTAATGGAAGTACAGAGTTGTTCAAATGTGAGGTCTTTAGTGGACACTACCAGACAACTGGTCTGTACATTAGACACCCTGAACAAGGTTTTAGATGGAGAATTATCACAAAATATACAAACAATAAGAGGCATTTAAGCCTTCATGGGTGTCCTTGCTCATCCATTCCCTGATATAAAAAAGAGAAAAGTGAACATTAAATTCACTCTTTATTTTCCAGGAAACCATTGATTTGCCCTCTTAGACTCTTTAAGGTGTAAACTAATCACCATGTTACAAAAATAAAACTGTCTTAACTGGAGTATAGTATAAGTTAGACATTTGTCTTTTCATTCTGTTTTCTTTCAAATTGAACAAAAATAAATCAGAGGCTTTTATCTTTAGTCTCCCAGATAGTATTGTATTCTTCAATAAGATCACCTCTTACTTACCTTTTCTTAGGTAATCTTCAGTGGTGCCTTATCAAAAGCCTTTTGAACACTTAAGTACATGGGTCCACACAATTTACGTACTTCTGGTAACAAGTAAAATTCTCAAAAACGTTAATTCAGTAGTACAGCAAGTTTTACTTTCAGTGTATCCATGCTGACTTTCTTTTAGGATATTGCATTTTACAAGTTACAGACTTGCATAATTTTTCCTATTGCAGAATTAAAACTAATTAGCCTATCTATAATTCATTATACTTGCCACATGACATTAGTATTAGGTTTATTATATGTTTTTAATATGTTCACCATTTTCATAGTGTGGTTGGAATACTACTATTATACACTTGAAATTCTCTATGGGACTAGCAAAAGAATGCGGCATTAAAAACATATAATAGACCTATTATTGTATGATGAATATGATTAATTATAATCAAGCTTTACTTCTTTTGAAAAATAGGAATAACATTAGCAACCTTCCAATCCTAAGGCACCTGCCCACTGTCTATTGATCTATCAAAAATAAAAGAGAAAGGCTTGAATATTTGATTTCGTTTAAGTGCTCAAGGTCAAGAATATAATGACTATTATTTACACAACTAGACCAGTAGAAATTACCAAACCATTGTATATGGACTTAAAGTTAACTTCAAGACAACGACAGAGGTAATTATCAATGAACAAGTGGTATGGTACAAATGTCATAACTCTGACTTAAAGATCAGAGACCTGCTTCAGCACCGTAATTGACTAAATAGCACCACACTGTTTATTTGGACTTTTCTAAGCCCATACAATTGGTCAGCAACACCACGAGGTGTCTGCATTTTTCACAGGTGAGGTAAGGTTTTAATAATCAATGGTTTTGTGTCTGAAGAGCCAAAAAGGAGAAATATACTCAGTGTAATTTAAGTGAAAATAATCGTTTTGTTAGCAAATCACTGATGGTGTAGAGAAACATCAGTGTGAATGGGCATACAGATCTTTCTGTTCTGCCAAGGCTGTAAATTTTCAGCTTAACAGTAACATTAGTGCAATATTGGACATAACTCTACCAGACAACTGGTCTATACATTAGACAACCTGAACAAGGTTTTAGGTGGAGAATTATCACAAAATATAAAAACAATATATATATATATATATATATATATATATTGCCAAGATTATGATAGACTATCTTGAAGAAAAAATCAAGCAAGAAATCCTGATCTAAATCCAAATGACTTAAAGTCCTAAACCCTCAAAGCATGTCAGAGAGCTTCACATTGCACTGACCAGGGTATGGAAAGGATCTCTCACAACATTATCCATCAGTTGTTTAGATGTTTGCCCCACAGGTGTAGAGACTATCAGTGCTATTGGCCAATACTTGTTTAAGAATATTTCCCTTTGCTAAATATGGCTTTTTTTTGGACAAACTGATTCAGACAGACTCCAATTCTTACTATTTGAATTCAAGGGCACTTAGATACCATGGGCTGTAACTATCAATATATTGTCAATGAAACTGATTCAAATGGTACTTTAAAAATATTCTTAAATTTCAACTCTGCTGTTGTTTTAGCTGAAGATCAACTTTAATCTTCCCTCTTTTAAGATTTTAGGGTAATTTATTCAAAATATTTATTCATAATTCACCCAATTTTATCTAATGTGAATATATTTGATTTTACTTTGAAGTGTTTCAAGTCAAAAGCATTAAATAAATCATTGTCAAGAAACACAGGAAATTAAATCTATTAATATTTAATTCAGAGTTTACTATACTATTCCAATATAAAAAAAAATATGAAAGAAACTAGCACTGAGAAAATATGTCAAAGTTACCTTTCTCATGAAAAAAAATAGTAATTTCTTCAGAACTTGATTCAAAAAAAGACTAGCTTTGCACCATGTGATTATTATTTAGCAACATCTCATATCTCTATAAAACTAATGATAATGAATTAAAAGATGAGAATTTTTTGTTATGAAACAAGGCACATTTAACTGGTGTTTAATTTTTTAGATTTATTGTAATATATGAGACTCAGTATTTTCATAGCAGGAAAACTTCAACCATAATGAAACACACTTTTATGGGCTTTTATGATTTTATAACATGATGAAATTACATTTTTATAGTTAGTTATTGTGAGTTTTGGGCTTAACTTAAGGTTCAGAATAATAGTTTTAAATCTTATGTACACATATTTATTTTTGCAAACAAGAGTATATTAACAAATTTAAATTTAGAAATAATACATATCAAATTATGTATAGAATGTTTTTGTGAAGGTATCAAAAACACAAAGTTAAATTAGACGATTATATTATTTTCTCTATAGTGTTCTTTCTTATCTAATATTCATAAAAATGCTTATTTTGAAATTTTACCTCAAAATTATATGTAATGTGGGAAATAATAAAGTTAATTAATAAAGAAAATTATTTTATGGAAACAATAATGGTATTTATGAAGATTTTAATTTTATTACCATATTGAAAATCCAACTGCTGTTACTTTTATATAAGATATAGAATTTATGAAGGACAAAGAAATTGAAATGTTACAAAGTTTATTCTATAGTATTTAAAGTGGAAGCTACAAAGCCCTGATTCTTTCACTTTCTTATTCATACACAGGTTAGCTGATGGTCGTCCCATTCCTCCTCCCAAACCTATACATTTTCAAGCACGGCCTTGGATGTATGATGATGGAACTCTTGACAACCGGATCCCACATGACATTCAACCACCACCACCTTCTCGATTATCTGAAGCTCCACCTCCATACAGCCAAAAACGTAGCAGTCGTGATGAGTCAGAATTTGGCATGCCTCCTGGCTATTACCCTTCTCGAACTTACCCAGGAACAGACATACCTTCCCCATCTCGTCATCCCCCACCCCCAGTGTCAGAAGAACCTCGCAGACTTTCTGATAGTTATCGAGGTCACCCTGGTCGACGATTATACCAAGATGATGACAATGGTGGCTTTGATTCTGGACATGGGAGCAACTTAGATCACAGTCATGATATGCGGTACACAAAAGTTATGGGAGGAAATAGTCTGTCACCCCCTCGACATGGAGCATTAGTGAATGGAGGCGGTCCTTACCACAATATACCCTATGGATCTGCCAGTCATCCTCGCAGTCATCAGCCACCATATTCAATGTTACAGCATTCATCTCCTCCTCTTCCACCTCCTAGTGTGTTGGACCTTTCTAATAGGGAAAATCGGGGTAGTGCATTTGAACTCTACAAAAAACCAGATATTCGCTCCATGTCAGGAATGCCCCATCCTCTTCCAATTGGCTCAGATATAGCAAAGTAAATGTGCATACTGAAGACTGAACTCTTCAAAACAGTATACATCACAGAGACTCAGAAAAGGAGTAGAGCCACTGTTTACCCAAAGCCATTGAAAGTTTTTTTACCAAAGAGTCCATAGAGTTCACAATATATAATTTAACCTCCATTACTCCATTCTCTACTTTTGTTCCAGCAATTTTCAAGTTACCTGTGTTGTCACATTATTGCAACTTAGTGGGAAATGATTTGATAAGAATTGAAACCCAACTTTTTATTAAGACAGGCATTCTTGCCTGTTGGTAAATATAGCAAACCATCTTATCTTTAGTTATCTGTGTCGTTGTACATACCTCAGGACTGTTACATAATTTTAATAAAATGAGGTTGTATAGTCTTAAATTTCATATAGTTGTATGCACTATTATAGATCTTCTTCTTGATTCTTGTTCTGTATGTCACATATTGTTCGATATTTCCTAACCTGCTTCTGTTTAGAAATGTCATAATGCTCATAATTTACACTCGTCATGTGTACATATTCTGTCTCTGAGCTAAACTTTACCCATCATTTTCAAGATTTCTCTCAAGATAAACAATAATCTATCAAAGAATAATCATCAGGTTATCTCATAATAAATTTAACGTAATTTTTAAACATGTCTCTCGTCTTGTTTTTTTCAATAACAAAAATTAATATCTGTTGAAAGTAAACATTTAGCTGCACTTTATTACATGGCTTTATTTGTGTGTTCAGAATGTCTGTATAAACATTGTACATGTACAGCTAACAATGCAATAGTTTGAGTCTAAGAGCAATATTCATCTAGCAACTAATTTTTGATTTAACATTCTTCAATATTTTAAAGGCCTGGCATGACCTGGTTGTTAGGGTGTTTAACTCGCAATCTGTGGTTCGAATCCCATCACTGAACATGCTCGCCCCTCCAGCCGTGGGGACGTTATAATATGACGGTCAATCCCACTATTCCTTGGTGGTAAAGAGTAGCCCAAGAGTTGGTGGTGGGTGGTGTTGACTAGCTGCCTTCCCTCTAGTCTATCACTTCTAAATTAGGGATGGCTAGCGCAGATAGCCCTGAAGTAGCTTTGCGCGAAATTCAAGAAACGATATTTTAAATGAACAGAAGGTTATTGAATGACCATTTTAAATACATATAAATGAATTAAACTTTATTTCTGTTCTCACTTTACTATCAGTGTATTGTCTGTGTTTGGTTTATGCTAGTAGCATCTTGATTTTATTTTGTCAAATGTACAAATTCCTGTAAAAGGCACAGAAAATAAAAATCCTTAATTGTATTCAAATCACAAGATTTTGCATTCATCCTTGACTTTTGATTTTATGATTGATTTTGAAAACCACTTGAAATTTATCGTACGTTTTCCTACGTATGTATACACACACACACACACATATATATTAGGCCTGCTTTCATAATCAATTATCTTCCATTCTTGATTTCTTATCCATACAAATTTACCACACTTGACAAAAAAATTTGAATCATTTTCCTCAAACTTCAACTTAATTTTAAAATTAATTTTGTATCTGATTACTGCATACACAAACCGCCTTGTAGGCACTCTAATGCTTGTGTAATTAATTGTTTTACGTGGTATATATTTATTGCTTTTGGATATGAAATAAAGTATTTTGCAGAAAAATTTTAGAAGCTTTTGTCGTTCGTTTTTGCATTTTAAGTCGATTTCATAAAATTTAATCAATCAATCACATATTGTTGTTTTAATTATTTAACATTCTTTTTACTATAGGTCAACTATGGGTAAAATCTAAGAAATGATGTTTATTTACACCGCCAAATTGGGAAGAATAATTTATATTACCCTTCTCAAGATTGCAACAAGGCTTAACAAATGTCAACATTCCTCCATATACGATTTATGAATTGGTATCAAGATATTCTAAGGACGCCAGTAGTTAAGAAATAGTCATGAAATGTGGTTTCATGTGAAAAAGAGATGACTGAAAGTAATTTAATTAATTAACTGGGTTCCTATTCTGACACGTGGTGAGCCACCCGGTACGTCTGAGGGCTAAAAGCACTGAAAATCACATTGGACACATTACGAATAGGCCATTGTTTAGCTTTGCCCTTAACAACAAACAAATACATAGTAGCTTTACGTATACATATATTTTAAGAGACACTAAGGACTGTATTTCAAATAATGGAACAGAGAAATCAAGAAAATTAGCATTACATAATTTTCTAGTCCTCGTTAAACTGAAGCGTTATGAATTATGGTATTCTAGTAAAAAATATATATAAAAGATTTATGGTGAATCCTAGAAATGGGATCGAAAGGTTAACGTAACCTTTTTTTGATAACTATGGGTCAATCTTTAACATCATAATACAAGTTAACGACTTTTTAATAAAAAAAAGTAATGTAAGTTATATCTAAAATGTCAATACATTATTTATTTATTACAAATACTCCTTATGCCTTTTTTTTTTTAATTTGAATATTTTGACTTAGTTGAAGGCTGTCAGCTGTAAACTAAATTCACACTAACAGCTCCTAAACACCAATTTTGTACAATAAAGAAGGACTGCTTGAATCTGTTGTGCTTCTCAAATATTACTGATACTACTTTTGTTTCTCGAAGTTTACTGTTTAAAGTGTACCTCTTGTCACTTAAATGGCTAAAAAAATTAAAGTATGATTGCAGATTAAATTACAACATTGCAAGAGTACAACTTTCTTATTTGTCCATTCCCGATTCAAAATCAGAGATGTGTAAAATAGCTTTCAAATCTATCTTTTGTCTTCTACAAGTCGCTGTCCAAGAGGCTCTTTTGTTCAATACCAGAACTTGTCAGTCGAGCAGGACGATAAGAGACAAAAGTTTCTCTGAAATACTATTTATGATACAGTATAAAGATTTTAAAAGTTACTGTTTAAACGTCAAAGTATCCTAAAGATGGCCATAGGCACATAACGTTCAGATTTATCAAGTTTGTCACCTGTTTTTTTTATGTTTTAAAATATTTTTATCGAATGCTGTTGTCATTCAGAACATAATAATATCAAATAATATAATAACCCCAAAAGTTAAACTGCGGATGTATATTTTCATTGCACTCCTCTTAATTTGTCCATTTGTATTCAAATATTCTTTTTACATACCTATGACTTTGAATCCGAAATGGACAAATTAAAAGAAATTGCAATTTACTTGATTTTTTAATTATTGCAAATTTTTGGCATAAGATTATATCTCAATTAAGTGCTGCGCACTTCCTCAGTAATGATGAGGAGTCTCAATACGTTTATAGCCTAAATGGCCCTGCCAGTTGATGGGCCTAAAGCCCAGAAAACTAACTAGTAGCATTGCAAAGCAGCCTAATGATCCACTAGGGTCGATGGTCTAAAAATACCCCATCGCTAAAAGAAACTGGTAGTGTACATCCGAACATTGCCTTGATACTGATGCACATGAAAAAATTAGAGGGAACATTGGTCATGACTATGCTTGGACAGCTAATTTTATATCACTTGTGTGAGGAATGAATATTGCTGGCAATATTTTTTATGGGTGCTGCCATCGATACCCCAACATTCATGGCCAGGTGGTTAGGGCACTCGACTCGCAATCTGAGGGTCGCGGGTTCGAATCCCCGTCACACCAAACATGCTCGCACTTTCAGCCGTTGGGGCGTTATAATGTAATGGTCAATCCACTATTCGTTGATAAAAGATTTGGCGGTGTGTGGTGATGACTAGCTGCCTTCCCTCTAGCCTTACACTGCTACATTAGTGACGGCTAGCGTAGATAGCCCTCTTGTACCTTTGCGCGAAATTCCAAACAAACAAACAATCTGTCAAAGAAAAGCTGGCATTTAGCATTTGTCTGCACCATCATTTGGTTATGGTGATAATTTCAAACAGGCAAAATCAAAACTGCTTAAGAGGACAGTGAATAGAGATTTGGACCATTTCCTCCAACCTTTCAAGCAAACTGTTGCTTGAAGTAGATGGACTCAGTGATGGGTAATTTAACTTCTGATCCTGAGTCTAGAGCAGTGGTCGGCAACCTTTTTTGATCGCGGGTGTAATTTTTTTTTTTAAAATTAGCATTGTGTTGGGTCAGTGATAATCATATTATTATTAATACCGGTCCATGTATTTTAAATGTGTATGTTTATTTGCATACAAAAAATTAATAGTTCGACCAGTTTGATATTTTTCCCCGAAATTGATCTTAACATTCTCCGTAGCCGTGACTCTTTCCCATCTTTCCTTTAATACCGTTGTTCTTCTCACATAGCCGAGAAATTTGAACTGAACAATGATTGTGCCCTTACGGGTTGCAATGGTGAAGCCAACTTTTGGCGGGTCAGCCAAATTATTGCCGCGGGTCACTACGTGACCCACGGGTCATAGGTTGCCGACCACTGGTCTAGAGAGTGCTTGGTGCCTCAGAGTACTTTAATACGGAGCAACACGACTACTGGAACACGATTGTTAATGAGTTGCACCTCATACTCAACCGTGTACTGAACTCAGCGATCAAAGCTTGAAAGGAAGGACTCCATGTAAACTTGTCTTCATATGTAAGTTATCTAAAGCAGTGTTTCCTAAAGTGGAGCCGCGGCCCCCCTGTGGGCCTTGAAGCTTTTTCTGAGGGGCTGCCAAAAAATCGGCCAAAAAAAAAGATGCTGAATTAATTTTAATTCTAAATATACAATAAGTCGTTAAAATTATGTTGAATTAATTAAATGATACAGTATGTCAAAAGGAGATGTTATTGTTTTTACTATGGTACTGTTTTCAATCACCATACTAAAGTTATAGGTTGGGGGCCTCAAACTATTCTGATCACATCAAGGGAACCCCAGACTAAAAGAGTTTCGGAACCATTGATCTAAGTATCTGAGAAGGCATTCCTGAACATGTTTCTTGGTGATCGTGATGAGACTCCAGTCCCTAAATATATTGAGAGGCTACTGAGTAGCAATATGTGGGTCTCAGATACATCTACTCCCTGAATGAGGCAATTCCTATAGCAACATGGTTCTAAGTCGCAACGTCGATCTATCCACTGCAGCCGAGGAAAAAAACCAGTAGCAGTAGCAAGTTGTAGCTGTAGACTCTGCTCAAAACGAACTCTAACCATTCAGTTAAGCCATCAGACTGATGATGATAAGGCGAAATATATATTTTCATCTCATCTAACACACAATGCAACTCTTTTTTTCTGATGTGGCAAGTTTTATCTCTGAGTATCACATATGGAATAGTGTATATACTATTTCTCAACTTGTTTTTTTAAAATATGAATACAGCAAACTGTTTCTGCACATTTGTAATGACATGTCACACTCCCTAATGCCATACAGTATTACCGCATCAGAGGTTGATTACCACACTTCTGTGACACAAAATGGTAGTACAACATTCTATTTTCCACTTTCAACTGATCATACAAGTGCCAGATGTTATGTGCATTGTTACTTTGTTCAGCAGTTAATAATGATCACGCTTCACCTTGTTACATGACCAATAGCACCCATCTTGTGCCTAGGACCTTCATTTGATTTTCCCAAAGATTTTGCAAAGTCATGTGAGTTGTGCATCCATAAGTAGAACTGTCAATGCTTATATGGTTCATCATCATTTCTTATTCTGCAATGGCTTTGATCACTACCTGACATCTGGACATTCAATGAATGGACATGGCCTCACTGGCCGATTAGATATTCTGTAAGAATTTCATGCTCCTGAATTGGCCAATATTGTATGACTGAGATGTACCCTTAGGTGATGAATTAAAAACCAAGTAAACTGAATAGGTTTTTTTTAAGTTTCTCTTATGTTGTCCATTTCAGTTTCAAAACCAGAGATGTATAAAAATAGCATATGAATCCAAAATGGACAAAATCAGAGTAAAATAGAAAAAAAAGGTGTAGTTTACATGATTGTTATCACAGATTTTAGGCCTACTGTTTTCTAATGCTTTGCCGGCTTTTAGCATTTAAAATGTAACATTTCAAGCATTATACCACATATTTAAATAGTTTCAGAGTCTTTTGTCTCTTATTACCCAGCTCAACTGATGAGTTCGGTGCTTCTTGGAAAATGATTTGAGAGAGACAAAAAATAGATCTAAAATGCATTTTTTACATGTCTCTGATTTTGAATCAACAATGGATGAACTAAGAAAAATAAGAAATTGCAGTTAACCTATAGGTTTGTGTTTTACTTCATCCGAGTCAATTTCTTAGCTGCAATACTGATCACTTGCCTTTTACCACAGCTAAAGGTATGATATAGCATGAGAAAAGAAACACTTAAAGAGCTTTATTTTTTAAAACATTTATCAGGTATTTCACATCCACAAACACAGCTTGAATGGAAAAGTTATTTCAAGACACCTTTAAAAGGTGGTAAAAACTGATGAAACTTACTTGAGACACCATATGATTATTGATATGCCACACTCACATAATTAACCAAACATAGCATGCCTTGCAAACACAAGTGGGTTTTATTGACATAGATCAGATATTCACCACTGTTGTGCTTTGTTTGAATGTTGAGTTTGTTTGACACTAACAAATCCAACAACAGTACATTACACTGCAGTTTACCTTTTGTTCCTGAAACCAGCTCAAGAATTATCCACATTTGGACTACACTAGCCAGTAAACACAATATTCCTGTCGACGTCAAATTCTCACAAAAACCCGGCCCTAAATTAAAATCGTTAATAAACAAAAATTATTTAGAATCACAAAATACTAACGTCATTTACAAAATAACATGCAATAACTGCCCAGAATTCTACATAGGAGAAACAGGAAGAAAATTGGAAACCAGATTGACAGAAAAATAAAAAACCGTCCCATGTTTTTCACCATTGCAACTAAAAAAAACCATAGTCTATTTATTAAAAACACAGTCATTTTAAACAGAGAACCCAACATAAACAAACGAAAAATCAAATAATCTATCTTAATTGAACAAAACAACCCTACTCTAAACCAACACCCCGGGGTGCCTAGATACCTCTTCTAAGTTTCACAACAGTTCCGGTCATGTGACTTCTTTGTTCAG
>NW_013666892.1:50930-64003 GCF_000517525.1 Limulus polyphemus | reverse complement strand
CTGTTATATTAAAGTTTTTCTTCATTACCCATTCAAGCCGTCTCCAGCCATTATTAGTCTCAAAGTGGGTTCCTCGTCATCGAACTATATTGCTTATGTTCTATATTACTTATTGAAAACATGAGTTATACTGTTGCACAGCAATAACATCACAACGTTCACCATGATCACAACTTTTTGTCTAAAGAGCGTATATTTATGTGAGCCACTTTGCTATATTTGTCTGACTGTAGATTTAAACACCATGTAAAGTGTAAACCATAGTTATACTCTCAGACCCCTATGTACTCCCTGAGAAGTGCAAATGTACCACTGAGGGTAAATGTACCCCAGGTTGGGAATGTCTGGTTTATGGCTTTAATTCTTTTGATCTTTATTAATAACCTTTGATTTCTTCCAAATAGCACTATTGATCAGATTAGTGTCATAAAAATATATTGGCATTTCTTTCCTTGACAAATGTGGATTATCAACACTGCATAGAACTGTTGTGTAATGCTAAATAGCTATTAACACTCCTGGCCAGGTGAGATAAGTATCATTATCTATAATGATAATGTCATTTTAACTATCTTTTGTCTCGTGTACAAAAAAGCATGTTCCTCGTAGCTCCCAGTGTTTCATTTAGTTTTTACTAAGCTAGCCAGACAACGAAAATACTGTTTAAAATGTTGTAATTAAAAAAAAAAGAGTCCATAAATGAGAAATACAAATTCAGATAATTTCTTAAATTTTACACAAATATCCCTACTGAGCTTTTAATTTTAGGCCTACATTACATTCAAATACTTTGAGTATGTTGTTTTTTATATTTTAGATTACTGAATACTCTTGTATTAAGTCATGCACAGTGGAGTAATTACAAAAGGTGTCTCCCACCCCCTGAAATTGCGGAGGCATACTTACGCCACTGGTCAAATATGTACTGAATTTGAAGTTGTCTATGCTGAAGGGGTAGATGTTGGAAATTACCAGATCTCAACAGTAAGAAAAACCTTGTGCCACAGTTTAGTATTATAAGCTCCATAGTAACTAAATTGATGTGGTTTATCTGTACAATTGATCCAACCAATATAGACAACCAGTGGCGTCATTGGATGGACTCAAACCCCTGCTTTCTTACCCTTATGCTTCAAAAGAGCCCTTCTCTTTTTTCTGTCATAAAACTGTCAACCACTATGAAAAGGTAAACCTGATTAAAGGCATAGAGTTCCCTGGGTGTCGTTAATTTCAACGCTGAACCCCCACCCCCTCTAATAACTCGCAGCATGAAACGTGGGGATAGTCAACAATAATTATAATAAGCTATTAAGTATACGCAATAATTCACTATTTAGTTTTAAATCATAAAAATGTATATAAGACCAATCAAATGGGAATAAAAGAGGATATGTTTGCTTCTTTGGATTTTACCCTAACTATACCAGGATCTTCTTTAACACCTCCCACCCGAAAAGGCTTGCATTATGATGCTTAAAAAGTGTCCTTTTTTGTTAATGAGCCTCTACTCTTTCTATGTCCTCTGCACATTACAGTAGATAACATATCTCTATCGTATTGGATAAGTGGGCTAACAATAATGACATACTCTAGTAACTTGAGGGGTGTGCTAGTTTCTGTAAATTTTGTTTATAACCAAATAATTTTAGAAATTTAAGTAAAACATACAAATGTTAGTACTAGTATGTTGTAAGCTCAGGGCCATACCGTGGGGAGCGTGAGCCGTGCGTTCGCACAGAGTGCCAACTCGAAGAGGTGCCGATTGTCCGATTGACTAACAAAGCGAACTAATGGCTGCTAGCTTGCACAGTTCCATATTGCCTGTTGAATGTGTGCTTGCAAACAGTCGACTGCATGGAAGTCAGCGTGTTTACTAAGAATTCAGTGGTTAGTTATATTCCAAACTTAAACTGTACTGAACCAAAAATTTAATGTATGCACGATATTTTTTCCCCAAAATTATACTCTGTAATGATTATAATATTTTATATAATGTATTGCGAATATTTAGGACAATCAAAATTTTTGGTGGAGTTTGGGGGCGCTGAATTTGTTTCTTGCTCAGGGCGCCATCAAACATTGGTACAGCCCTGTGAAAGCTCCACAAAAATATTATTATATTTACTGTAACAAAGGTATTGTCTTCCGCGTTCAGACGAAGTATAACACATGGATAAACCAGTCCTGCAGGAAAAAAAAGGAGGTTCGAGGATTTTTGCAGACGTAATGACATTTTATGATTAAGGCTTTATTCTTTTTTTAGACCAAAAAAGCATGTCATTAGACAGATAACGTGAACAACTAACGTAGTTCAATTAAAACTTAGACAACAGAAAAACAAAATAAATGAAGTAAAATTAAATTTAGAATGGTTAAAAAACATGAAATACATGACTTAATTTACTGAAACTAATTAGGGATACAAAGATAAATGGTAATAAGAATAGAATAGACAGTTGCTTGCTGGTTGTGTTTCATCTTTTAAAGTTGGAATTCAGGACTGATTTCGAGGTCTCAACCAACTCTGGAATCAATATTATCTCCAATAAATAAATACAACAGAAGCATACAGATAGAGTTTGCGACAACTATATCTTCTAAAGTGACTGTTGGGTCCAAAATCATCAAGAGGTCAATTTGGTACTCACCATGACCTTACAAACCAGTGACAAGACAGCAAAAGACACCTATAGTTTTGGGTTCTTCATTTCTATTGTTGTTGTTAAATCAACAACAATGAAATGAAGAACCAAAAACTATAGGTAAAGTTACAATATGCATCATAACAAAAAATCATTACTTGGTATATAATGTAACAAATTTTATTCATTGGTCCAACTAGAAATATGTAATGGAATAGATAAATCATAAGAAAACAAAAAACTATTATGATTGGAATGTATAGGTTAATTAGTGAAGGTGTAAACATATTTTGAATAAAAGCTAAATTTCCTAACATCTTGTGTTATTTGGCTTGTTTGTTTCTTTGTGCACTCAATGAGCTATTATGTGCTGTGCGTACAATGAGTAAATAAATTAGTAAAGTAAAAATTCATCACATTCGTAAATCTCGAAGTCTTAAAGACACTGGGTTTAATAAATGAATATCGTGCCTTGGTCATATCTTCAAACAATTTGTCTCCTATTTTTCAGTCAGATCGTGTATCTATTGAACCGTTATCAATATGTGCTGCTTTTTTACTTGTGTTTTTTAAAATCATTTGTAAGTTCACAGACCCATCTTGCAGTTCATGCAAAGAGTACAATATCCGGATATGTAGATATCATAGTTTCGGTTGTTTCCGGCGAAAACAACGTCCAAAATTTTGTTTTTATTTTTATTTTCAATCTCAGTTGTTATATTTTTCAGGTTTCCACTTCAAAAAATGTCACACTCATGAAAAGTAAAACAAACTTTTTTTTTTCAAAATATACTCTTTTACATCCTGTAGTTACGTCATAAAGACTGGACATTTTTCTGGCTACAGTTTCATTTGGTCTCTCTGTCCACTGTCCATCTTCCAAACTTAGTTAGTTGTATTGACAAACTGCATACCTAGTAATCTATCAAAGTTTAGTTAAGCAGATTAATGATTATTCGTTTGATAATTATTTTATATGATTGAATCAAATATAAACTTCAAGAACTAAACTTATCTCTGACTATAACTAGTATCAACTCTCATAGTATTACTATATTTCTGAACTGCAACTTGTTTGAACTCTCATGCATTTTAAAACAAAGCTAGATCCACTATTAGGGAACAACAGAAACACGTTTATATGGTGAGGTTGATACTTCTAATGAAATATTTTCCGAGAAAGGAGATACTAATAACGATAGCTCTGATAAAATGATAACTCTTAGAATAACAAGCGTAATGCATAAGTGTATATTAGTCACATATTATATCATATGAGAGAAAAGCCCCCAGTGGCTTAGGGGGTAAGCCTGAAGATTTATAACGCTAAAAACAGGGCTTCTATAACCGTGGTGGGCACAGCGCAGATAGTCCAATGTATAGTTTTTTGCTCTTAACAACAAGCAAATAAACAAGCCAAAGAAAATCTATGGTTTAAAAAAATATTTACAGCCCCTAGATGACACTATAAAAACATGCCCAAGCACAGAAATAATAATCTAGTAACTTGCAACAAACTTAATATTCTGAATACAACGATGTTTTACCCAATATAAGAAAGAACTCGAGAAAAATAATTTATCACACTAATATTCTATCAACACTTAGACATGACACCATTCTCAAGTTCTTCATGGAAGACACACGCATATTAATGGATGAAGAAATATATATATATGGTTAGGTGGATTGTCAAAGCTGCTGTGAAGAGAAAAGTTGCTTATCCTACTACTGACTCAATAGTTGAACTATCTATTACGCACCCATTTAGTAATAAATAAAATAAAATACACGACTACGAGCTGTTACTGCCTCAGTTCGAGGAAACTAACGAAGCCCAAGTTATGTCTAGTTACTAAGTTGCACAGGGAGTCATGGTACTCCCAAATATGCAAATGGTATTTCGTGGTTTACTGTGGATGAGATATAATGTGTTGACACTGTGTAATGCGGTGATGGAACCAGAGAATGAAACGTATTATTTCTTGTCCCAGTAGCAGGTAACATTCATTCAAAAAGTTATCTGTCTGACAGATAATGTGATTCAAGTGTTGTTCAGCAATTATGGCAAGTTGAGTATTTAGACTAATGCTGGATTGGTCATTGGTATGAAATGGAAGTAACAGAAACTAGTGGTATTGCTAGAGTTGCTTCTGCCACACCAGGTCCGAGAGTGAATACACTGTTGCTGACACATTTGGGATTACTAGTTGATGATTGTGCAAGCAATCTGAATTCAACCCTGTGGCAAAAAGTAAGTGATATGTTAGTTGAGTATGCCAATGTACTTGTGGGACCCATATGCTCATTTGGGTCGAACAAATGCAACTTGCCATCACACAGATACAGATTATGCATGACTGATTCAAGAAATGCTACAAAGGCTTTCCTGGAGCAATACAGAGTAGGAATAGTGTGATACGGTTTTCACAGAGTGTGTGGTTATCTCTAATGATGATTTTCACGAAGAAGAAGGATATGTAGAAGTCCTGTGTTGACTTTAAATGGGTGAATGTGAGGACTCACGTTGACGTCTTCCCATTCACGTGGAAAATTAACTGCCTTAATACATTGGAAGGTATATAGTAGTTCAAAACTTTAGAGTTGCAATTCAAATACTAGAAAGTTGAACTAAGTAATGAGAGCAGACCTAAGAATGATCTCAGCACTCGAGATGGTTTCTACAAGTTTTGCATTATACCTTCAGCCTGTGTAACACTCTTGACACATTCAAGAGGCTAATGGAGCTTATGCTGAAAGGGCTATCTGGTCTATATCCATAATCTCTTGGTTTTTGACTGCACATTCGAGTCTGCCTCTGAAAACCCTGGCCTGATTTCAGCTGATAAGAATGGCAGGCTTGAAATTAAATCCAGGGATGTATGCATTCATGCACATGCACGTGGAATTCTTTGTCCTACTGTGGGTAGTGATATGGTTTCTACTAGCCCTGAGAAGAGTTCAATGATGCAAGATTGGCCTCAACTTAAGATCAAACAAAAAATCCGCAATGTTTTGTGTGTGTGTGTGTGTGTGTTGTATTACTGAAGATTTGTGGCCAGCTTTTCCAAGATTGCCACACTGTTTTCTGCTATTACTAAAGCTCATTTGCATTTTAAATGAACTAGGTAATGCGACAAGGCATTCCAGTCAGTAAAACGAGCTTTATTTGAAACTCTATTGTTGGCATATCTAGGATGAGACTACAAGCTCCTGCTGGATACTTATGACAGTGATAGTGGAATTGAAGTACTATTATTGCAGTTGCAGGTGTAATCATGTATGCTAGTCATAAATTAATGGCACTTGAAGGGAAATACTGATTTACAGTTGTGATCTTCATGAAACGTTACTGACAATGTCTGTATAGTTCGTAATTAATATGGACCACGCAACAATCTAGAAGATATGATTTCATGTTGGATCACACGGTTGAAAGAGTATGACTCTGTTGTATTGCATCACTTAGGCTCACAACATGGAAACACTAATAGATTGTCTCACTGCATGGTGAGACCTTGTCTATCCATTGAATATCCTAACCCTGGACAGTATTTCTACTTAAACAACATCAAGCTATATGGTAGCAGATTCCACTAGCGGGCTGATACCTTGACTAACACTTCAAGAGCAGCAGGGAAGAGTAGTTGAAGGATTGAGACCGAGCATGACTGTTCCTAGTCATGCAGCAAGCGTAGCATAGTGATCCCACACTGAGAAATATAACATGGGTGCACGTAATTCAGAGCACTTGTACAAACAGTTGCAAATAAGAAAAGTGTAATGCATTGTTGTTATCAACATCTGAGATTGGTTCTCAAACTCTGAGCAGAGAATGGTCCCCAGTGTTCTTAAGTAGGAAATGATTTAGAATTGCATAGTGAGAAGTACTGGAGGCCAACAATCTGAAAAATATATATGTGCTAATGTGCAATAATAGGTTTACTAGCCACTAATGCATGGTGATGAAAACATTATATGATATGTGCTTCTCAGAGGAAAAGCAGCTCTAAATATCGCAAACTCCAGCAGAGAAATGTTGATTCTTGTTTGCAAAGACTATCCCAGTATGGCATTAGTCCTCTTCTGGAAGGTGATCAAAGTAATTGATATGTACTGGTCATTATCGTTTACTACACTAATGTGCTGATGCTTATCCATTGACTGCTACTTATGCATTGGTGAAGCACTGAATAGTATGATTTGGCATACCTGAGAAAAGCTCATAAAGTCCAGGGAACCAATTTCAAAATTTAGCTATTCTCTGAGTTGTGTAAAGTCTGGGTGTAATGAAGATGCGCACTTCATCTTATCCCCTTCCTTCAGACTGATGGTTTAGAAGAATATACAACAGAAAATATCAGGCAGATGCTTGCAATTTTTGATAATCTCCCAACAGAACCATATGGGACTAACTTGTGCCCTATTTCATGATGATGTGTCATGCAATAAAACAGAGATTGACTGGTGTTTGTCAAACATGCTCTGACTGGTCAGGAATACAGCTCTCTGTAGAAATAATGTATGGTCTGTCCCCTAGAGCAGGTGTGGCAGTGTCTCCAAAAAGTATGTGAAGTGTTGACAATTTATGTTAGCTTGTGCAGCAACAGCTAGAAAAAGTCATCATATGGCAGCAAAGATACTATGATGAAACAATTAAGGAATTAATGTTCCAATATGGAGATGAGTATGACTTTCGTATGTGACAGCTGCATGAAATAAGCTTGATTCCAGCTGTACAGGTTCTTATAAGTTACAGAAATTTCATGGCACACATAAAAGCACATTGAACATGTTCAACATGCTTTCCGATGTCCTCTTAATATAGGTTCCTGTATGCAATGATGGAATCTCCCAGGCAAAGTTTCGTCTTACAGTTAGGACCTTTTGTATCCCAATATCCATTCATGTACTTGCCATTCATGGCAACGTATTAAAGAAAGGAGAGGATTCTAATGGCTGAATGGCGACTTGATCACTGGAATACTACTTTAGCCTTGAATTCATGGGGATAGACCCTAATGTTGATTCCATAAGGCCATTTGGTTTGTCACATGTAGCTAGGATCAACTAAATACCAGTTTTGAACATACTCAATGGTTCTTATGAACATGGTGTCTGTTACTGGTGTTTGGGTATAATGTCTACAAAACATTAGCATAGTTGTACCCTTTTGATTTTGACAGAGTAGCTCATCCCCATTACAGGACTCTGTGATGGGTGGGATTGATGAAAAGTATCTTCCTTTATCTCTTTCTAAATTTGATCATTTCATCTTTAACCTACCACCTGTTAATAATTGACTGGAAACTGTAACTGATCATATTGTCCATGTAGCTGTACTTAGCATTCCTAAAACCTCAACCTATTTTCAAAGGTATTCTTATGTATGGTAGGCATCTGACTGCCATAGGTCATAACAAGCTCATAAATGATTCTGGAGTATTGTTTTACAGTTACCCTACTATTACCCACCACAAAACCTTTCAGAAGATTAATCAAAGATAAAACGAATCTTACACCAAATTCACTTACAACATCTCTTTTACCATCAGTTGAAAAGTAATTTATACCAAAATTAAAAATGTGTCTATGAAGTATACATTCCATCCTTTAAGATCTTCTAGCCCAAAAGTAGCTAATTTACAGGGTATAGCCAACAATCACTGTAAGTGCTTTTCTCATCACACCCAGCTCCATTTGTTCCCCTGACTTCTGAGCAATCAAAATTAAAAAATCACACATTCTTTTCAGCCTGATTGCCTTCTTTTTTATTATAATCAACTTTTCACGCTAGTTGAATTCAAACTTACTTTACATTGGTTCTGGAGTGCATCACTTATGCCAATGATATGCATTATGAGGTATTGTGCCATCTATGATCTTTCTTTCCTACCCCCTTCTCGATTTTATTCTGGTTATTTTCTTTAACATTTGCACCTATGAAGTATTTCTTGATTTATGAAAATTTCATTTCTTTTGTTAAGCCAGTGTGGTTTTCGTAGGCAGTGTTCTATTGTGGACCATTTGATTTGATATGAAATGTAAACCAGAAGAACCTTTCTCAAATGGGAGTATTTTGCTTCTATTTTTCTTTACCTTTAGAATGCTTATAACACAACTTCTGAAGGCAGAGTTATACTGATACCCAGTGCATCCACAAGAGGTGGATAAGGAAATAACCCTCAGTGAAGGTTAGCTGTGAAATAAGCAGAGAATAGCTCTGATGAATGAGCTGTCATAGATCAAACAGCGAGAGTACCAACAAGGTGTGATGTTCTCGATGGTGAAGCAGGCAGAAGAAGATGTCAGAATCTCAGTAGCTGTGAAGGTTGGTAAAGGTTGCAACAGAGCAAGACCATCAATTATCTTGGTCTCCTTCCCATTGGATCAAGGTCTCGTTCCATCAAGAACTGCGTAGAAGACAATGTGCAACAGCTTCTCTATGACAAAAGAAGTTAAACACAGGCAATTTTATTTACAAGCATTTCAGCGATCAGCTAGCTGATTGATGGGAGCAGTATTGTGAGTCTGAAGGCTTCTAGTCATGAATTGATATGTAGACAGCAGTTAGAAGAGGGTTTGTTTGTTTGTTTTTAATTAAGCACAAAGCTACACAATGGGTTATCTGTGCTTTGCCCACCACGGGTATCGAAACCCGGACTCTAGCGTTGTAACTCCGCAGACATACCGCTGTGCTACTAGGGGCATAGAAGAGGGTCGTCTAACATTTGGGAGAATGGAGTTATCAGTAGTTATAACTGTGACTGAGGAGTACTCCTCAGGATCTACTCTGTTCACCTCACATGAGGAGGTAGCTAAAAAATGTTCCCTAAACATAGTCTGTCTAACCTTTTCCTGATTGGACAACTGCATCCAGTGGGGTCACCTTTATTGAGGTCGAACTCAACTGCTGACATCGACGAAATCCAACATCACTTCAAATCTGCAAGTGCAGCCTTGAAATACCTGAGGAAACATATGTTCGAAAATTGTGACATCAGATATGAAACTAAGTTCATGGTTTATCAAACAGTCGTGATCTCTACCTTACACTACAGAGATGAGAAGTGAAAAATATACAGGAGACACCTTAAGATACTGGAGAAGTGTCATCAATGCTACCTGCAGAAGATCTTTCAAATACAGTCAAAAGACAGATGCAGCAACATAAGCGTCTTTTTGCAAGCAAATACCACGAACATCGAGGTGAAGATCATCCAACATCTACTTTGGTGGGACAGCCAGATTGTTCGGATATGCAATTCCAGACTCCCAACATAAGTCATTTTCTTCCAGCTCAGTCACGGAATATACCTCAAGAAGAAAGCAGGAAAGTGCTTCAAGGACGTCCACGAGATAAACATGAAGAAGAGAAGCACTGCTGTCAACTCTTGAGAGACTATTGCTCAGGACTAACATGAAGAAGGAGTTTGCTGAAAGGATCTCAGCACTTTGAAACTATACAATGGTAACAAGAGATGGAAAAGCAGGAACAGCAGAAACAGCATGTCATGGACCAGTTTGACAATTAAAAACCATCCATTTCACTCAGAAACCCATGCCCAAACTGCAACAGTCTGTTGATTCTGGATTAGATTCAACAACCCCTTTGGATCCACAGATAAGATAATCATGAAAGACCATTGTTGCCAAACAAAACAAACATCACCTGGAGGTTTGGTATATTACAGAATCTCCATTCTTATGGGTTGTGTTAGCATTTACCTACTTTTATTTGTAATTTTAGTAGAGAAGGCATTCTGAGTGCATTTGTGTTTGATGTTATCCAATTACTTACACAGGAGCTCAGTATACCTTAGATCTGTGTCTTAAATCCTACATTTTTAGCTTTAGATTAATGTTATTACTAAGCAGCTTTCTCTAACAGTTGTTAATAGCCCCCATGTTCACGATTTTAGCATTAAATAAATGTTATTACCAAACAGATTTCTCTAACTGTTGTCAATAGTCTCCATGTTCATGAATTTAGCATTAAGTCAATTCTATTAATAAGCAACTTTTCCAACAGTTGTCAACAGCCTCTCTTTTCATGGCTTTCAGATTTATTTTCAATCATTGAATATGAAGTATATTGAGTACTAGCTCCAAACTCACTGAACCACCATAAATTATTTTAAATTACCATTATATAAAACCGTTTCTGTCATCAATGAGGATTGCATCTTGATCCTTAGTTCCATCTGACAAGTACATAAATCCATATAGTGGCTGAGACACAGTTCTTAGGATTTTTACAATAAGCTGACTTTTATTCCAAACATACAGCAGATTAAAATCAGGTTTACAAGAGTACTGAGCATCTTCCATGTCCTCATAGGACTCAAGAAATGGAAGAGAATGTTCACTTCACAATCAGCATTTGCAAGTTTCTTTGCAATATGTTACAAAGCTTTGATTAATGCTACAGCATATCACCTAAGAATATATGCCTCTGTTGGCTATGCTTTGGCAATTAGACAGCTTACATATCCAGGTGAAATTAAATGAGATGAGTCTGACACATTGAATGGCATTGCCAATTTTCCTGGATTATATAAAATCCAAGTGGTGTATTAATTGTACTGACTCACTTAGCTCTTTAAAGGCTTTCGTATTGCCTAATGTCTGTTTTCACCTAGTTAACTCTTGATTATTCACAGGTAGGTGTCCCCTTTTTCTATTCATCTACTTTCTCTGGTTTCCTGGCCATTTCAGTATCTGATGGAATTGGTTTGTTAACACAGCAGCCAAATTGGCTCCTCTGGTAACACCAACTTCTAACTGTCCCATACATGGATTTCAAGCCTGTTTTCAAAGCAACGTTTCACGCCAATTGGAAGGTCATTTGGTACGAGAAATGATACAATGAAATTTTCCAGTACTAACCCCCATCAGTTCACACAGTAATTGGAATAAGGAAGTTGTTATGTCAAAGCTATATATTGGCCACAGTTTCCCTACACATAGTTTAACCAATACCCTTAGCCATGCTGCCCTCTGTTGTTCCAGCCAGACAACATCCAGCACAGCATATTCTTCCAAGCATCCTTATTCCTCTCCCTTCCTTTTGGTTCCAATAGAAAGGCAAGAAGTCAATATCGCATAACTGTTTCCTACACCCATGAGCTGACTCGAATTAAGTGATGACAATCCTTACATTTGACCATTAGCATTTACATTGTCTCTTCTTATGGACCTTCTTTCAGTTACAAGTTTAGCACTACGTTTTGGTGCAACTTACAAAATTGACTCATCCTTGACTCTATTGATTCATCCTTGTTTTCATGAGTTATAGATGCACTATGTACTGAAACAACGTTAGAAAGATATTCAATAAAACCACGTGCTTATTAAAATATATCAATTTGCAATATTAAAAATATTTTATCACAACCAAATAGAACAATGAGAACATCAATATTACATTTACTATGATATCTAAGCTACTTTTTTATGAATTTTATCTTATATTGATAATTTCACCCACTCACAAATACTTGAGCTGAATCTAATTGAAATATCTTGCACTACTCTTAATGAAAAACAACAGGTAACACTGTGAAACTGTGATTTCTCTCAGACATAGTATGAGTTTATTCGTTACTCTTATCCTTCTATGAAAATTCATTACCTGTCAAATATCTTGGTGTCAACATTGAAATATTTTCTTACTGTGGTTAACAAAAAAAGAACAAGTGCACTGTATCTTCAAGTAATACCTTCCATGTCAGTAACCCACAGTTAACTTCATAACAAAAAGTTTTAACAAGCACATCAAATCATTCGTTTCAATGTGCATTTTGCTTATGTTGTGTTCTTTATGTAACTGTTCCATTTGTGTTACTCACAACTTATGAATAGCTTTGTATAAGACCACAAACACATATATGTATATTTGTATATTGCTATAAATATATATCACCACTACACATTTTCAAATATTCTAGTAGCTTATAACAGACCGCCTCTGGATTCCACGCAAATTACTTTGGTAACCTTCTTGAGGTACCTTCTAAAGCTATAACTCAGCAGCTGCCATTTGGAGTCATCGCACTCAACCTATTTTTCTTGTCAGTTATCATAAAATACATAATCGTTGGCAGAATTCAACTGATCTAAGACTTTCTCAACAAATATTTTTGTCAGCCAGGATTAATATCATTCCATCACTACTGTGTATCAGCATATTTTCAGAGGAAATACACCTCTCTATCTATGCATGTAGAATCACCATATGTTCTCCAGATTTATGTGAGGAGAACCTATCAAGCATTGAGCAGCACACTAATAGAGTTCCCACCTCTCAGCTAGATCAGATGAGTGATTTTCTCAAAATAATAGGCTACATTTTACATCAAATTGTTTGTTTTGTTTTTGAATTTCGCGCAAAGCTACACGAGGGCTATCTGCACTAGCCGTCCTTAATTG
>NW_013666892.1:45390-49930 GCF_000517525.1 Limulus polyphemus | reverse complement strand
TTACCAATGAATAGTGGGATTGGCGATCACATTATAATGCCCCCACAGCTGAAAGGGAGAGCATGTTTGGTGGGATGGGGATTCAAACCCCTCGATCCAAAAATTGTGAATCGAGCTCCCTAACAACCTGGCCAGCCCCGCAGACCACAGATAGCCCATTGTGTAGCTTTGTGCTTAATTTCAAACAAATAAACAAACAAACCACCTGGCCATGCTTTACATCAGAAAAATCACTTAGTAGCTCAGAGTTCAAGGGTCACAACATCATTTCAGTAAATGATTTTTCAACCATATGATCATCTTAACTTATATAGTAAATCAGTCAGTTGTCATCCAATACCTTGCAAGTATCTTCTGTAATGAAATTCCTCAATATATTAGAAAGCAAGGATTGCTAAGCCCTCTTAATCTTATGATCACCAAATGTAAATCGGAAAATGTATTGCATAAATTGTACTTTGACCATCTCTTGTAAAGTAAGGATCACAACTTCCTTTTACCTAGTGAACTTACAATCAGTGTCTTTTCTATCTCATGAAGTAATCAATACTAGTTTCACCCATATCAAATGGAAGGCCATCAGAAGTGGCTTAGTCGACGTGAAAGCTATATTTTGCCTCTAACTCTTGTGTTTCCTCATCTGGATCATCATGGAAAGTCAGATAGCTACTTTCATTTCTTTTCTCCTAATTGAATGAGTCAACTTGACTTGAGATGGCATCCTTTTTCCTTCAGTCTCATTTATCTAAACTTCAGGCTCCTGGTCAAGCCAGTGCACAGGAAATTCATATGCAATGTAAGGATGCACTTCATTGATATGATCCACATGTTTTTGGTCGATCATCTGAGGTAGCAGAGTAGCGGATTGTTCTTGACAGTTCATCCAGGTGGTCTGTTTGACCACATGTTTCTTTGTGATATACACTTAGCATATAGCCTATTGTAATTGTTTATCAAATTCAATTAATAGTGTTTTTGCGTGTGATAGGCTGATGAGTTGGTTATTTTTTCATATTACTATAAAAGCTTTTGTCAGACGTCGGACAATCAATCAACACACGACTAGTTGAGTTTGCAATGTTTAATTTAGGGAACTTTTTTCTAAAAAAAGTAATTTTTTGCTTTTTACTGGATGATTCAGCACAAACAAAAGCCCTATCTGACAGCATAGTTAACTGACCCAGATTTTTGTCAACAAGATACTTTGAAAAACAAATCCCTATGAGAAACTTTAGGGATGATAGACTAATTAAAGCTCATTTCACTAAAGCCCCCTAACCAATAGACATTTTTTTATGGTGTGGTGCTGCATTTGAGTATCCATACTTTCAGAAATAGGTTTTGCTGAAAATTACCAAATATCATGAAACGGAAACACAATTTTCCTAGAGAGAATATTAACACCAGCCACACGACCCAGCCCGGCATCTTGATGTAGATAAAATAAATTAGTCATTCCAGAAAATTTTGGGTTGTTTTGATTAGGCAAAAAGATGTTTGACACTATTTTTTTTAGGTCGTTGGACCAGACCTATGACTGTACCTGTGACCTGACCCTAAACCATGAGAGCCAACATAGAGAAGTGGACTTGTAAATGTAAAGTAAAATGGAGTAGCAGTGAAATATGCTTGAAACGTTCTAGATGTGGTTGTGAATGTGATGGCTTAAGTGTAGTGATTAAGCTAAACAGTGGGCCCACGTTGGACGAGAAAATAACTTATTTGAAGATATTCCAATTGATTTGACATAATAGCTGAATCACTGATTCATCAATTGTTTACTGCATTGTCAATGAATCACAAAAAAAACTGGCACAATGGTATCACTATCTTCAAAAATGGGGGTTCGAATCATATGTAAAAAAATCATTAGTTTCAATATTTTGTTAAACTAACGTCACAGTAAAACCCAAAGATGTAGTGTTAAAATCGAAGCAGATGCACAATGTATGATCCATTACAAAATGACTTCCCTAGCGATTCACAAATTACAAATGCCATTTCTGCAATGAAGAGTAAATATAGAAGGATGGTATAATGCTCAGTATATTACCACCATAGTATAATCTATATGTATTTCATCATGTGATATTTTCATTAAAATTTAGCTTTTTCGTTATATAAGTTGTGCCGAGCTTCATGAGGGCTTAATCCCCCCCAAGCCTTATGCCACAGCTGTTCCTGTGGTTTGGAGAGATTCTCTTTTGCCCCTGCACTGATTGGTGGAATTCATCCACCAGTGTCACATCTAGTCCTTCTTGGCTAGTCTTTACCAGTTACCAGTTGGGTTACTCTGGTTGATGACAGCTTGGAAGTACTGTTGAAACAATCACATCCAGTTTCAAACTCACCACATGCCAATCCACTGCTGTGACCCTCAGTCATCCATGCTTCCCTTGCACTAAGTTTGACTGAGTCTGTGGTTGTAGATTTATCAAAGTAATGGGTCTTTGCACCATCCATTTATATTCAGTGGCTAGTTTTCCTTGGTCATGTGTATTAAGTCGTCAAAAAATTAATGTCGCTTTTTTTAGATGAAAAAAACCCGAACAACGTATATATATCAAAACAAAACATTTATTAAATAAAATAGTCTCCAGTCTTATCGATGATGCTTTTTCCATCTGACAATCAGGTTGTTAATGTCCTGATTATTGAAATCACTTGGCTTTGAATAAAAAAAAACATGTCGATGTCCTTTTTAACACCTTCCACATTTGCATGCATTTTTCCATTAAGATGGTGTTGCAGCGAACAAAAAAGGTGGTAATCTGATGGTGCCATATCTGGAGAATATGGTGGGTGGGGTGAACTTCCCATCCCAACTGCATAATCTTGTGTTGCGTCAAACGTGCCACATGTGGACGTGCATTGTCGAGGAGAAGAATTCTCTAGATTCGTGAATTGCTTAGATTGGCTTTCTTCTCTCGAGATGTATTCCCGCTAATTAGTTCATCTAGATCCAGTACACGAGTGTTTAAGTCTAACATTGCTTACTTATTACAAGAAATGTTGTATTAACCTGTGGTGACTGGTGCTTATCACATGACTGATTAATCATATTCAACTTATTCAAACACAGGGGAAGACTGTAACTTTGAGATATCATCTGGGCTACCACTGAAGGACTGAAGGGCACTGGCTATTGACATTCTTGAACAACTGTAGCATTACAGCCATGGCCCATGAGCGGAAGTTGGAGTACATATGCCATCTCTATAGAATGGCAAAGTAACTAAGACATTTAGTGAATTTGATATCGCGTATATGCAGCTACTCGATAGATTAGTCGTGAAACTATAAAACTAAGTTTATTTTTACGTTAGTTGTAGTACCATTAACAAGTTATTTCAGTTTGAGTGTGCTTTATAAACTTAGGCTTAAATGTTAAACCAGTGTACATCAGCATGTAGAAACATTAAAGAAGAAATAAACTAATTTGTTGTCATTTTGTGGGCTGGACTTTGAATTAACTTCGCCAAATATTTAAAAGAATCCGTCCAACGAAAGAACACATTACAACAGTTTTAAATTAATATAAAATCATATTTTCCATTTTTAAGAGGATGTTATATTTTTTCTTGTTGGATGGCCATGGTGATGCTGAGCATGCGTTTTGCAAATAATTAAGTTCTATGCTCTCGAGTCTCTTTGTGCGTACTCAAGTTACTGCAACCGGCTCATTGGATTTGAGAAACCAATTAGTATTACGTTTCGTAATTCGTTCGGAAAGAATTATTTTTTTCCCTTCATTCCAGTTGAGGTAAACGATAATTCTTTATTTATTTTCAACATTTAACCTAAGCTAGCTAAAAACAAAATTTACTTCAATACAAACAGTGTATCGTGAGGAATTTGTGTACTTTGTAGCCTGTACTGTTGTGTAGCGTAGGCTTTAAGTCTTAGCTTCAGTTTAGTCAAATTAGTGTTGACTATGGTTTTTAGTTTAAGCCTAACCTGAATGGAAATACCTTACTCATTCACAAGTTACACTTACAGTGACGTAAGTTACGTCTATCAATAATTCTATAACAACGGTTTTATACCAATTAATAGTGCAAGTTTTATATGGAGTTATATGAACGCCTTATGCATGTTATGCTACAGCATAAGATTAAAAAGAAGATTAAAAATCACGCCTGTGTAATTTGTAAATAATTGTATATATATATAAAATTTACAATTCAACTGACGCCAGTAATCCACATTGGTTTGAGGATTAATTAAACCTTGTTTGAGTTTGATTGAGCTGACATTGACAGAAAGGTGGCAATGAAACTGAAAGCCACTGACTAAGTGACTTACTTAAGTTACTATTTCAACTGACAAGTAAGCATGAAATGTTTTTATATAAAGAGCAATATCAGTACTTGTGTAGATTTACTTCCAGGAACTAAGCTTAAATCTAAATTTTGTTGTTGTAGATGAATTGAGTGATAGCGTGTATTGTAATAAATGTAGGTCATTAGCTGTGGTAAAAATGCTTGTGTGGTGTATGTATTATTACTACTTTTGCAAATCACTGACTTATTTGGGGCAT
>NW_013666892.1:42869-44424 GCF_000517525.1 Limulus polyphemus | reverse complement strand
TATACTTATAATTCAAATTATGATAACCCACGTGCATTATCTTACATTTATTATAATCAAAACCCGTCTTTCATTTATTTGCCCAACTTACTAAATGAACTAAATCCTTTGTAAATCAGCAGCATCCTCTTCACAGCTAGCAACACCCAAGACCTTAATATCTCTTCAAATTTAAGTAACTTGTTGACCATTCCTTCATCTGTGTCATTGATGAAATCAAAAAGAGCAAAGGTCCTAAGACTAAGGCCTGAGGTAGCCCATTTGTGACATTAGTCCAGTTTGACTGAACTCCATTTGTAAGAACCCTTTGCTTTCTTCCATCCATCCACTCTTTTATTCAATTTGCTAACTTATCCCTCAGACCTATAGAGATAATTATTTACAAGCCATTTATGTAGCACCTTGTAAAATACTTTCTGAAAATCCAGATACACCTAATCTACACCCTTACCCTCATCTACATGAGCAGTAACCTTCTCAAAAATTGTCAAAATATTTGTAAGACAAGATTTTCCCATAGTGAAACTATGTTGACTATCCAATAAAATTCTAAATTTTGTTAAATAACTTTGCAAAGCATCTTTTAAGTCTTTTCAAAACTTTTCCCACAACTGATGTAAGACTAATGGGTCTATAATTACTGGAACAATTTTTATCACCACTTTTTAAATAGAGGAGTTACATTAGCTAACTTCCAATCCTCTGTTACCTGCCCACTATTCAAGGACTAACAAAAAAAATAGTAGTAAGTGGCTCACATATCCAATCTTTAACCTCTTTCAAAACCCTTGGGGAAATATCTGGCTCAGAAGCATTATTGTTTTTTAAACTACCCAATGTTTTTCTTAACCAGCTCAGAATTTATGCATTTATTTTGTTTGATCTCGTTTTACTACAACTACTAGCAACAGTGACAATTAAATAAGTAACTTATCTAGCACTGTGCAAAGAACCTTTTCTTCTTTCTTGCTATTGATTGGGCTTCCATTTATATTAAACATAATACAAACTATAACACATTTGAATTATTTACCAAATACTTTGTACTTGTGTAGGGAGCACATTATGCTAAAAGACTTGTATATATGACACAACAGTTTGTAAGCGTAATAAAAAATTTAATACATACTACATGCTTTGACAGACCAATGCTCTGTTAAAACATGTAATATGTATTAAAAGTTTTATTATACTTACAAATCATTGTCTTATGTTATAAGTACAAAGTACTTATTCAACTTATCAATCAATCCAAATCAATCTGCAATACCTCAACACCCTCAGTATAGCAAAGGAAAAAACAACTTTAATTTCATCAGCAGTATTTACTAAATGACTAATTATGTCCATATTAATATCATTAATGTAAATAACAAAAAACAAAGTATCATAAGTCATATCACTGATAACTAAGGTCCAGTTTGACTGGATGTGGTAGGTTTTTGCTTTCTTTTACACAGTCACCTTACAATCCATTTAACTAGCCTTTCTCCATCTCCAACCAATGTGATTTTTAGCTAACTTTTTGTGTGTATTGTATCTTACCAACACCCTT
>NW_013666892.1:40959-42848 GCF_000517525.1 Limulus polyphemus | reverse complement strand
ACACCTGCCAACTGTTTATTAACCTACCATAAATGAGAGAGAGGCTTGCATGTCTGATCTTTGACTTCCTTTAACACCCAAGAAAAAACTTATCTGGTCCAAATGGTTTATTTTCAATCTTTCTCCTTACCAATGTGGGCTTAATATCTACATAATTCAGGTCAATTCCAATATTTCTTATAATGCTCAGGGTAAAGAATATTGCTAATATTAGGAGGTTTCCTTGATTTTTAAATGGTGAAAATAAATTAATTCACACGCCTTTGGATTCCTTTGTCACAAATTAGTAAATTTACACTACAAGTTCAATTTTTATTTAACAATTAATAATCATACCCGTAAATTGATCTTTTTGCACTGCGGGACTGTCTCATTGAAACAGTGCTAAGAAATGTCCATGACTGATAGACAATTGTCACTTTACCTGGTTTCCTGAGACATTATGTGAAACCTGTGATAAGGTGTGATAAAATATAGTCTTAATACAATACTTCAACTGAAGACCCATATGTGTGATATCATATTATATTGATAAATAAAATTACAATTGTCAAGAACCAGATTTTTAAAATGAAGTATGAACTTGTATATTTACCTATTAAGGTCAAGGAGAGATTTTGTATTCACATTGGTTTTAAACTAAAGTAACTTAATCTATGATATGATGTATAACAAACTGTTGCCATGCCAACATACACGTTTAAGTCCGATGATATCACATAAAACAGACTGTTGCCAAGCCAATGTATCTTCTATTTACAATTCCAATTCATCATTTTTTGACATGCTGTCAGTTGGATTTGGACAAACATATATATCAGTTTATGTAATAAAGACCACACAGTTTATTGTATGGCTTTGTTACCACAAATTAAATGGATAAAAAGTATTTATTTATGGTTTTAAAGTTTTATTTGTGTGTTTTCGAATAGAAAATTTTTCTGGATCCAAAGAAACCACCCAGGCCAATGTAGAGCACAAAGAGAGCTATTGTTTGATATATCACTGGCTTTTATTGGTCAAGTAACAACTTGCCAACACCTTGTTTTTGATTCTAACATTCACTTGCTGGTAACTACCATATGGTGGTAGAAAGGTTTAGCAATCATCACAATTTTATTATAATCAATTTGCAACTAGTGGGTGTACAGTTGCCTTGAAATAAACAGTGCAAATTCAGCATGCAATAATACTGTAAACTTTTTTTGTTATGTATAATAATTTAGTATTTTGTTTATGGGAGATTTATATATTCTCAACTGCAACTTTGCATTCATACATTTCCATGGCCTGGAACTGTAATTCTGTGGGACTCCCTACTAATATTTTGCTCATGTAACAACAGAAAAGAAAAAACATCTAAAAGGTCAGTCATTCCATAGTCTTCAACAAAAACTTTGCCTTCAGCATTCTTTAAGAGCTCAATCTGTGTTTTAACATTTTGCTTACCTTTAACATATTAACATATATAAAAATATTTTCTTTTAGTTTAATATTATCAGCAAGCTGTTTCTAATTAGCCCTTTTTTATTTTCTAATTTCTATTTTAATTAGATTCCTAGATCTTGTGTAGTTCTGTGAATCCTCTGTCCTATCTGTCAATTTAAAATTATGATTTGAAATGAGTTGTTCAGCAATAGTGGGGGGTGACTCTTTATGAAATTTTAAAAGAAAACCAATAATTTCCTGAAAAATAAAATGTTGGTTAAGTTGTTACTTTTTCTGAAGGGTGGGTGTGTAGGGACAGTCCTGATGGGCCAAGTAGTCCCTTTTTATACTTATCCCAGATTATAATTTCTTTAACCGCTTTCAAGACGGATGACAGGTGAAAGGCCATGTCATCTTGTTTGTTGAATCTCATTCAAAATTTTATTGAAATATTATTTCAT
>NW_013666892.1:25182-40076 GCF_000517525.1 Limulus polyphemus | reverse complement strand
AAATATATATAAATGTATAATGTTACGAGATTTGAGCTATTTAATCTAAACGTTTATGTTTTTGTGTTATAATTTATGTTTATTCTAGAATGAAAGAGGTATAATTTATATTTATTTCCTAATTTTTTATGGTGGTTGTGAGATCGGTGAAATCTACTGAACCCATACAGAAGTTCATTACTGAAAATAACATAAAATATAAAGTATTTTTTTAAGAAATGCTTCATAACTATCTCGACATTATAAAGATTTCACATGTGAAATTTCAAACTTTTCTGATGCATAAAAGTATTTTAAATCTTAAGATGAATATTACTTTGCATGATAGATAGGTAACATGCAAAAAGAAAAAAAATAGACATGAGAAAGACATTGCTTTATAAACCTTAAGACTTAATAAAATTGATATTTTGTATATGAGAGCATTGTAACGTTTAATGCCAAATTTAGTTAAAATTTGCTTACTAATTTAAAAGTTATAAGCATGAAAACTAACAAGAACTAAATGGTTATGAGGTTGGTCCCAGGCACCAAGCCCAGGTTGAAAGAGTTAAGCCAATTAGGTTTGATCATCTTTGTTATTCCTTTCCTTCTTTTAAAAATATTTCTATCTTAAAATTAAAAACAATTTATATTTCACAATTTTCCACATCACCTATTAACTTGTGATCCCAATACCTAATGATAAATCTGGTCTCATAGACTCAAAATTGGCTTTCTAAAAAACTAGTAACTAAACTTACATTTTTTCACTTATGTAGAAAAAATGCCTAACTTAATTGTGCAATGTTCCTCTTTCCCATATTTTCTTCCATTTTGACTCTAACCACATCTTCAATAGTGGTTAATAATAAACCTAGTACAGCATCCGTTCTTCTTTGTTGCCTGACCACTTGTACAGAGAACCATCTTGGATTTCAAAAAACTTCTCCTTCAGTACTTGACTTCATACATCCTCAGTCAGTATACTCTTATGTAACAACCCTCATCTCAGTGTACAGTTTTTCTGACATTTGTTTTATCAAATGGTCTGGCAATTGTCAGTTAAAAACTTCTTACCTTGTAGCTTATTCCTGAGCTTATCACTCTACCATCTCTTTTGAAAAGTATCACTTTAAAACAACGTATAACCTGGAATTTCAAAATAATTCCTGTTGTCATTGTTTTCCATTTGAACTTGAGCCCTGAACTCATACAGTTTGTTACTGTACTCCTACTTTAGAATAATAACAGGTAATCTTATTCTTAACCTATCGTGTCAGAGTTTGAAACTACAACCCACCCTTCTGCCATATGTGGCACATCCATTTTTACTGCATCCTCCTCTTCTTTTTTTTGTACCTGGCTTGAATATTAATAAACTTACTTCAATGCCTAGTGTACAAGATGTAACAGAGGTATTATGCAGGAATAAGTATGAGACATAACATATATGCCAACACTTATAAATTTAGTGTCTGCTGCATTTCTTTTAACCCTTTTGCAATGGGCTTGGTATAATATACACAAGTTTGTATACATGGTTGCACACATTAAGTATTTATACTATAACTTTTAATCCAGTACGTGCATCTTTACAAAATCTGGTATACCTTTAGTAAACATTACACATCTTTTGTACACAAAAAATCAAATTTTTTAATGAAGTGTTTTTACTAAAGATTTATTGTGAATATATCAAGTTTGTTTTGTTACTAATCCGAGTGGAAGTGATTTTCATGTTATGATTAAAAATACTATTCTTCATCCCAAAAATCTCAAATTTCTTTTGTATATTCTTTAAAACTTCCTAAATACATTTCAAACATTTGTTTTCACTAAAACTATATGTTATCAGTTATTTAATGATATACTTGAGTCTTCAGCTTGTAGACAAATCCTAAAAAGACAAGTTGTAAAATTAGAAATAAAAGGAGCAGCTGTGCCTTTTATCGTTATTATTGGTCACTAAGTTTCCAAGTACTTCTCTTATGAGTTTGAACTGCTAAACATTTCACATTTATTTTATGTGTTTATTTTACTGTCAATGACTAAAGTAAAACCCTGCTGAAAATAAATCAATAAATCGCCTGTTTACGTGACAACACCATAATACAATATTCTTGAAAGCAACAAAGCACACACGAAAACATAGTCGACTAGACCCCTGCTTCGAGAATAGAATGTCTAATGTATCGGATTATGTATGTATCCTACAGTGTTCACAACAAGACTTTTTGAAAGTAACAACACTGCACTTTGAACCTGTCTAAACATTTATTATGTGGTTTGGTGCTAAGACAATAAACATTGCAATTCTTTGAATATTGGTAATCCTTTTGGGGGTGTTTGGAATTTACCAGCATAGGTGTACAAAGATGTTATTTGAGTTTCTCATACTACTTATCACACTCGTTTAGTTTCACAAGCATTATAAATCTAGTCTTCCTTGGAAAACATTCTTACTTTTGCAGCCAAAGTGTATTTACTAATAAATGCTTAAATTTTAGTCATTTTCTTAAAACATGAATAATAAATAAAAATTACATAGAAAAGCAATTATTTCTAGTACTTATGAGAAATTATGGTGTGCCTTCAGTGCTGAGCCTCGTTTATTTTTTTGAGTGGAGGGTGAAGAAATACAATTTTTGTAAGCTTCAAATATACATTTTAGAAAGAAAAAAATACATTATTCTAGTAATGCACCCAAAACATCTTTAACTTTCTTGGATTTACAAATAAAATATATATATGTGTTAAAAAAATCTTTCTCCATTCAGAGCAACAACTTGGTCATTGCCATTCAACATTCTTGGCAAATTATTCTCTTCCAAGCTCTTTACAAACAACTGGCAGAATCACATAAAGCACTACTTGTCCTTTCTATTGGTTATAAACAGACCCTTAAGAAAAAAGGTTTGTAAAGAATGTAGTAGGAGGAGGTGCCACTCTAGTTGATTTGCTAGATACATTGATTTCTCAGCAAATCAAAGTGATGGGAGGTTCAAAATTTATATTCTAGCTTGCCAGTATCTAAAATTCATGTTTCTAATTTCTTAACCACTTGTAGATGAATATAGTAAGCATAAAAAAAATATATATATGCTGAGCAATAAGACATGAGAAGGTGTTGTGACACACACAAATTGATACTTAGCTTTATTTTATTTATATTTTCTTTTGAATTAAGAAATCAAAACATATATAATATTAAAATTTGAAGTACAAGCAACCTTTTTGATATCAATTTCATTGATATATAGTAATAATAATTTTGAAAACAAATCGCTAAAAGACCGTGACATGCGCAGTGAGACTCACCCGTTGCGAAAGGGTTAATTGGTCACAACAAGGTGCTCTTGCAATGCAGGCGTATTGTTTCTATACAAGTATTCCAGGTAACATCAAATGTTTTATTTTTATTTAAAATATAAAAATGTTTACTGTTTGTACAACATGTTAAACTATTCATGATGTCATGCAAGTTATGCAAATTAGTATCAGTAAAGGTCTGAACCATTATTTGGTAATGTGGTTGTGCATAATGTCTAGAACCTTCTAAATGAATATCAAAAGTTTTTTTGGTATTTATATCTTTCTATTTATCTCTTATTGTCTCTACCTTAACACTGACTGTAGTGAAGAACTGTTTTCTAGAATAACTGCAGATTGTAACAGACAAAATTATATATCCTAAATAGCCTCATGTTGGTAATAGGCTCACATCTGCTTTCATTTTATCTTATAACCATGTCTAACTAGTGTAGGAAAACAATAAATCACCAGGCAAGATTATATAATAAGCAAACAATAATTACATCACTAGTATATCCATGATGACAGACCATATGCTTTCCTTGAGGATAAAGTTTTATTTAATTTTTTCATTTGAGATTTCTTTTGAGATTTAAGATTTTAATTGCTTTAGTAAAAATATACAAAAAAAACGGAAAGTTAGCACTTAATCTTAAGGCCTTGTTCACTTGGGTTCATGGTTTAGTAAGCCTGTTGTTTTTCTCATTGTTTGTTGTCCAAAAATAATTTAATTAATTAAATAAAGCTTTCAAATAAGTATCCTAGAACACAGAAGTTTTATCAGGAACTAGAATAAAATGACCCTAAACTACTATAATTTATCGGGCTTTCTAAATAACCTATATAAAGGTTTAAAGAATTCCATTACTGTTCAAACAACTTCTTTAGTCTAAAACAAAACAAATATTTAATTTTTATAGCTTAGAATATAATCTTTATTGGTTGTACACATGTTTAATAGCAATGTTAGAGAAAATTACAGGCATTGCTTCAAATACAAAGGATATGGAGAAGTGTATCAGTGTTTTTGAACAAATATAGAGATATCCCAATACAGCAAGAAAATGAGAGGTTGAAATTTTATACTCTGGTTTGTCAGTAATTTATTGTATGTGTTACTGATTAATTACATTATTAAACAATCAGTTTCACGTATAAGGGAAGAGAGAAAATATGTAAATGAGAAGTTACATTATTGTGACTCACAGGTGCAGATTGAGAACTTATTTCAATATTTCCTTTTAAAATTAAGAAATTAAACTTTTATATAAAATTTGAGTAATAAATTACATTTTGATGCCAAGTTTTTTTTAGATTTAAGTGTAAGGATGTGCACTGAGATGTTATTTGTTTTACTTCAATTACCTGATGGGAATTTATAGTTCAAGTTGCCAAAACTGTATTTTCTACCATTCTAAGAAGCTTTTTGAAAATTTTATGGCTATTAGCATTATTTTTTTTACAGAATCATGTCTTATGATTTTTCTATTCTTGTTTTCAGATTTCCATATCAGAAAAATGAGAGGCCCCAGAGTAGGACGCAAAGGACGTACACGACCTGGAAATTTTAAGACAAAATTTTTTGTCCCTCGTCCTCCATTTGATTTTTACTTGGTAAGAAAAGTGGATGGTAGTTTGTTTTTAGCAATTTATTAAACAGCAAGCATTTGTTGTTGCTTGAAAATGAAGCAAGTAAGTACTTGTATTAGAAACATACCTGTAATGACATGACATGAAGCAGTTGATTTTAGTATGTTATTGACTCAGAACTGTAGGAGTCCCTAGGACTCACAAAACTATATCTTGAGAGTTTCTTGGCATATTTTAAATAGTTAGTGTCAGAAGCTGAATTGGCTACTGGCTGAAGTTTAAGTACCAAAAAATGTTCAATATCTTTGCTTTCATGCAGGCCTCAAGTAACAATACAATTTTTTTGCATCATATTCCAACCATATAAATATATTTTATAGGTGCAATGGTTATTTTACAGGACTTCTTGACAACAAGTTTTATAAATGTAAATGAAATACTTTAAGATTTTTTTTTTTGTGCTTTCTACGAGTTATTTTTGTCAAACGAAAACAGAAATGTGTTATTGTGATGAATGATGCTTAAAACCATTTGTGAACATTTTGCTGGCAACAGCTATTAGAGGATGATGTAAACTTTATTTGGGGAGATTTTAATGTTTTCATGAGATTATTTCTTTGTAAACAGCTCATAAATTTGGTAATGTTTGGAAGCAAGTATTTATCAACTAGCATTGTTAAGTGTACTCATGTCACTGATGCTATGTTTTTTCCAAAACATGCTTACCTCCTCTCACACTACAGCTATTACTTGATTGCTAGGGTTTCCTTCCTTTGCTTACCTAAGCATTGGTCTGATTTTTTCTCACTTGCTCTAGTCTTTTATTCCTCACTTAATTACCCTTGGTAATATGTCTCATGACACTCTCCACCTATATCAATGCATTCTCTATTGTGGTACTGTATACAAGCACCACATTCAGATAATATTATCACTTTTTCTTGACAAAGGGTTCCCTAATGGCTTTTTCTGTACTTTGAGCATTCTTCATGCTATATAGTTGTTTATTTGTTGTTGTTTTTTTGTAAATAAAAAAAAAATTCGTTTGGCAAGCCGATAGACGCCATGAGTTCCCAGATTATTGTTTCCAGCAGGGAGCCAAAAAAAATATCTCCTATCCTACCCCTTTTTTCTAGCATCGCTCAACACTCTGCATGGGGGAGTCACTCAGTTGAGGCTCTCCGTGACCTTATTCGTAGTGAGATGGAGACATATATTTGTTCCAGTAGTGTTTCTCCAGGAGGTCTGAGGCTGCACTTATGGGCGATCTTGGACATTCTGGAGAGAATTTAGATTTGATCTTCCCAGTGCCATCCTTTATTCTGTTGGCTTCTCAGGAGACCTTCATTCCCTAAGCCTGTGCACACTCCATTACACGAACAACTGATTACTGCTGGCACCATCTCGGAACATCACATCCATATTCTATTTCCAGAAACAACCAAGACAGGCTTTATTATCAGAGCCGAGAAATCTATTCCTACTCCACCACAACATATCCATCTGGGTGTATTTTTCAACACATCTCAGTCAGGCTCAGCTGTCTTCCATCCAGCTCCACACTATTGAACAGGCAATACTACTTACTCATCTCTCCTTCTCTTATTGTGCAGATGGTTCTTTTACTTTTGGGGAGGTGGGCATCACTTGAATTCTTCATTCCTTTGGGATGAGCACACATGAGATCCCTTCAGTGGTCTCTACACAACTATTGAATCATGAACAGTGATTCACAGGATTCCCCAGTCTCCTTATTCAGGATCAACATCTTCGATCTCGAATGGTGGCTAGATTGGCATAATACTATGATAGGTGTTTCTCTGCCACCATCTCCTCCAGAGATTCATCTCTTCTTGGATGCCTCACTTTAAGAATGGTGTAAAAGGTCAGGAATTCCAGGGCCTTTGGATGTACAATGAGGCTTTCCTACACAATGTTTTAGAACTTCTTGCTTTTTAAAGGGTGATGTCTCAAGGTCTGGACTTATTAAGAGGAAAAATATTCATGCTTCACAGGGAGTGTCTTACATTTCCCATCAAGGGGATACTTAGTGCAGGGCTCTGTTTACAAACCTTGGATCTCATTTATTGGACCTATTACCATCATATCATGCCACTAGCTTGCCATGTTCAGGTGGTGATGAATTTGGTGGCAGATCAATTGTCTTGACAATATCAGATTCTCTCAACAGAATGGATGCTGCTTTGCGAGATTGTCCATTGGATTTGCTCTCAGGTCGGGACACTGTTTATTGATGCATTTGCCACTAATTGGAACACTCAACTACTGGGATTTTGGTCTCCAGTTCCTCACCCTCGGGCATTGGCAATTGATGCATTAAGTCAGGACTGGAGGGGATTGAACTCCCATGCCTTCCTACTGATGTGTATGTTACCCACAATACTAACTATGATTCTTTCAACCTCTTGTTAGGTTCTATTTATAGCACCGGATTGGCTGGCTCCACCCTGGTTTCTGCTTCTGTATTACCTTCAGGTGTGCCCATCTCTTCCACTTCCTCTTTGATCATTTCTGTTGTGGCAGCCATAATTCGACATTGTACCAGCCATCCTGAAACTCAAGCTTCATGCATGGAGGTTATTGCGGTCCTTCACACGGCATGGCATATTGTGAGTACGTTAAACCCACTTTGTCCAGAAGTGCTACCATAACTCGTTTTTTGACCAGACTCTTTGACAAGGGTTTTGCATTTTCCACAGTTGCCTTATATAAGGAAGCCTTATTGAATACTTGAGACAAACATTATTATTTGTTCCCAGTGCTCTCTGGCCTCCTCAAGTCATTTTGGGTCCTTCATCTCAAACGACTGTTCCATTTACCTAATTGGGATATTAAGATGGTATTACATGCTCTTTCTCAACATCCATTTGGGCCCTTAGCATAAAGTACCATGTATCACCATTCCCTTAAGGTTTATTTTTTGTTGCTGCTGGCCTGCAGACATCGCTGGTCAAAATTGCTTGCACTGCATGTACACAGGACTCTTTATCATTCTACCTACATCCTCCTATACTCAGAAAGGTCCTTCTTATCTATGACAGTGGCAGCCAGAGGAGGGGATAAATCCTTTTCACTGATTTATTGGACCTCTATTTCTCACCTCTATGACCGATCAGATCCTGATTGCTTGTTATGTCCAGTGAGGGACTTTAAATATTAGGTTGCCTGCACTAATGCATTTAGAGGTGCTAGATAATGACTATTTATTCGTTGGTATCCTTCAGTCTCCTTGGAATTATCCCTGGTTACTTTTTCGAGTTGGGTATGAAAATTGATCCATATCGTTTATTCTGTGCTGTCTTTGGAGATGAGGAGACTTCTGTGAGTCATTTCTCATCAGATTCATCACATTTCTTTGTTCATAGCAGCCCGGTTGAATTTTTCACTAGAGGACATTGTGCTGGCTGGTATGTGGACCTCTTCCATTACTTTTATCTCACATTATTTGCATGAATTAGCAGTATCTTCCTATGAGGGTTTTTTACTACCCCCATTAGCTATATTAACCACATCCACTAGATTATAAGGAGGTGTGAGCATCTTCATTACTAATATTGTCTCTTCTTTACTTTCGAGGGTCACTTACCTCTTTTTCACAGGATCCCACTCTGTGGTGAGTGTTGCTCAGGCAGGTGTGCTTTTATCAAACCAACTTCGTGCTAGCAACCATAAAAAAAATATACTTTATCTAGGTTGCAACAGGTTCTGTAGAAATGGGTTGTTCCAAAAGACCATCTTGAGGCAGTCCGGTTGGTATTACTGTACTTATTGCAGTCCAAATGCCCAAGCCAACAAAATGGGATTTAGGGACCATTGCCCTATACTTCCAACTCCGAGCAGTGGAACCTTGACAATCTGGTTGGGGCCTGGCCAATGGTGGTAACAATTCATGTAAACTTCCATCCACAGTGCATGAATTAGGTTCTGGGTGAAGAGCATACCTGTTCTGCATGTAGTGTGGTTCCCCCATATGTCTTTTTTGATTGGCTCTCTGATAGGAGTCTTTTGGTTTCCTCTGTTGTGGGATGTAGAGCAGTGTTATCTGCCAAGTTTAAGTTTCCCCAATTTGCTTGTTTTCCATTTGCCAGTCTTATCCATGTTGTTTTTCATTTCTTTTGCATTTTCTGTCCTCCCCACCCTGCTTCCCTCTGGTTGTAACCTCACTGTGGTCCTCCATGCTCTTATCCATCCTCTGTTTAAACCTTTGTCTTCATGTTCATTATATTGCCTTTCCTTGAAGTCCCTTTGCCTGCTTTTGGTGGTGTGTGGACATCATCATTCTGATATGTTTGCCGTGTTTTGTTTCATAGTTCCTAGGTCCTCCTCTTTCCTGATCGTTCCTTTATGCTGAAGACTTTGGCAGCTCAAGAGGGTAATTCTACCTTAACACCGATTTCTCCTCCCTTCATATCCCACCTTTATGACCATTCTGATCCAAACTGCCTCCTTTGCCCAGTCAGGGCTCTCTGATTATATACGACACACACTGCTTTTTTTCCATTGTTTCCGAGCCTGTTTGTTTATTCTGTGGAATCCTAACCTCTTCTATGGGTTGTATTTGTTAGTTAATTTGCCTGGCATATTATTGTTGCCTTTTTCATATTGCTTCCTATCAAATCCATCACCTTACCATGTCCCTGGCTGCACATTTCCATCTTCTCTTGAAGCATATCATCAGTGCTAAAAAAAAGTTTCTCTGTGAATGGTAAGTACTTCATTCTTTTTCTTTGCAGAACCCTTTATCATATGATTGGATCCCACTTTGTGTCGAGTCTTGCCTGACCAGGTATACTTAGTCTTATATCTACACTATATGACCTGTGATCATATACCCTGCTAGATGACTATGATGTTGAGGCTTTTCGTACCACAGACCTGATGTACAATTCCAGATACTTCCAGGTGTTGTTTGATCGACTCCATCAGTTTATTCTCTGTGCTTTCAAAATACAATGTCATAACACATAACCAGGTCATATTACACCCACCATTGAGATGGGGTGTTCCACGGGACCACTCTTAGGTATACCTCACGATCTTTTGCTTCATAAGTATGTTTGTCCTGGACTGTACACTCATGGAAAGGATAGCTGCCCATCTCTGATGATCCATAGCATTTGAAGCTCATCCTACCACTGACCTGATGTACAATTCCAGATTCCCCCAGGTGTTGGATGATACACACTGTCAACATGATTTCTCTGCTTTTCAATATAGGGTATCATGATCACCCATTGCACTGTCTCCATTGCTGTGATCCTCTAGACTCTCCAATGCAATTTTTCCCTTCTCCTTCTAGTGGAGTATGGGAGTCCCTGCCAATTATCAGTTCCTAGCTGCTAGAGAGATGGATCATGGAGGCCTACCGCTCAGTTGAGCGTAGGGTGGTGGCATTCTGCCAGTGTAGATGGTGTGATGCTCTTCCTGTAACAGACCTGATGTTCAATTCCAGATGCTGCCAGGTGTTGGATGTAGGTCTCTGCCATGCATGTGTGTGTGTGTGTGTGTGTGTGTATATATATATAAATTCAAAACTCTATTTAAAAAACCTTCGCACTTTCTGGTCGTTATCCAAAAGTCATAATGGAGATTCCTTGTGGTAATAGCACCCAAAAGCATTGGGGATATCCTATCTATCAGACAAAATCCAAAAAGCACATTAGAAACCAGTCAACAGTCGTGGAAAATTCAATAAGGGTACAGAGCTGAGTGCTTACACCCACAATGTCTCAACTCTTACTGTTTTTCACTGTCTACAGTCAGTTGTGGGAAGGCAGTTACCCTTAAAAAATGTAATAAAGCTAAAAGTAGAAATAAGATAATATTAAGCAACCCAAAAAATATATATTTCTACTGAGCCACCCTCCTTCCTACAGGATGCTTGTTTTCACAAGTGTTTGGATAGTTACCCTCCTTCTATTGCAGACTGTGTGATAAATTCCCAATGCCATCCCATATAGCTGTCCCTTTTCTTACCATCCCTTGGACATCAGTTCCCAGTGGATCTGATGTTGGAGGTGCATACCTGTGGAGGCAGGTACGGAAGCTCCTTTTCCCTACCTGTACCCATTCTTGAAGTGAATGGTAGAGGACCTTCTTCCTACTGCTGCCAGGTGTTGGTTGAGGTTGAACTCCCCTTTATGGTCTGTCACACCCTAGCCACTCTACACCGAGGTGGTCCCATTGTTTCTGTAACTTTTCTTGGGGTTCCTTTTTGTTTCTGCCAATTCCTAACAGCCGAAGAGTATACCTGGCTAAGAAATGGTATGGTATCCCACAGGTGTGTTGTTTTTAGTTCCTTTTCATACCTCATGGGTTTCCTAATGGTGGATCATCTTCTCACCAACCCTCCACCTGTTCAAAGTGGGTTTCTAGCTTTTTGTGAGAGGATGTGAGCTATCTTATCAGACGTTAACATTTTCTTAAAACTGAAAATGTATTTCTGATAGGTACTTACATCTTCTAACATTTCCCACCTGTCCTCACCACTTCTGCTGTGGTTTGGTGTGATCTAACTACTCTCAAAGTGGTTAACAGCTGCAAGACTAGAGAAGGTGCTAGTTAAAATAGGAGTAGTTTCAAACTCCTGTTGGTGGAGGGTTGCTGCATAATCATTTGCATGATAGTATACAGATATGTTAACATACATGAGGGTAAGAGGGAGTATCAAGGCCAGTGATGAGAAAAAGTTTGTGCCAGTAGAGAGCAGTACAAGTCAAGAAAGCTTGTTGTGAGAGGATGTAAATACTTATGAAAAATACATTTTCAGTTTAAGAAAATGTTAACTTTCAAGTTGAAGTATTCAATTTGATCATAAACTGATTATTTACACCAAAAAAGTCCGTAATTATTAATTAATAAATCAAATTGATCACGGTTTTTGTTAATTCAAACTTCTGGGTCTTGTAATCATAAGAATTTGAATGTAGATAATATATCAAAGTTTAGTATTATTTAAGTTTTGAGTTTTAATTTTATAAGGAAATATTTTTTAAAAATTCTCAATCTCCCTTAGCATGAAAACTGTGACGTTTGTTATCTAGGTCTTCTAAGAAGTATAAAATTTAACATAAATTACTCATTATCATGTTATCATCAGTGAGGCAAAGCATAATTTACATAGCCTTCTGTCTTATTTAGTTACAGAGCAATAAAATAGAAAATCAGACCCCTCTTGCCATGCCCACCTGTCACATCCTCACTTTCAGAACTTGCCAGTACTTCTCTCTGACATGTCAGACTATATTATTTATAATCAATAGAAAGCCAAAGTTTTTTCCTATCAAATGACATATTATATTATGTTGTTTTCTGTACAGGGAACATATTGATAAGCTAAGCTGAATTTTTAACAGCTTTTGTTGCTCAGTTAGAAATACAGAAAAATTGTGGTAGTTATGGAACATTGTTTCCTTTTTGCTATTTTGGTTATTATTCCGTGTTCTTTGGTGCATTATATAATTAAATAAAAATTATTTAATGCAGTAGTACTATTAGTATAAAAAAGTAGGGTAAAATTTCATCGACTTTATTTCTTGTTTTTCATGTGTATTTTTTATTTATTATTATAAAAGTAACTGAAATGTAAACATTATAAACTTTTTAGGCTAGATAAAGTAAAATATTTAATAATAATAATTTTTATGAAGTATGCTAATGAGTTGTCCATACATTATGTAATTCAATACCGTAATGTGAGCTGCACATTCCCCACATGATTTGCAATTTATATAGTGCTAATATTAGTTAGACATTGTTCAAAAGACAATGAAACAATAAAATTTAAGTATAAATAGATATATACTGTTACAAGCTTTAAGCTACTTAGGATAAACAATTGTAGTTTCTGTTATACTTTGCAGTCATTACAGATAGCAGATAGGGGAAATTTAGAATTATTTCCTAATTCTTTATGGTAGTTATAAGGTCGGTCAAATCAAACGACCTCATATAGAGTTAAATATTATACCTCAAAAGCATTATAAAATCTTGTCTGTTATATGACAGTGTTTTCATATTCCTTGAGTTATGCACATATTTTAGAGATAAATGACAAGTAGTTTTAATTTTAAAATCTTCAAGGTGGTTCTTTACTTTCAACTTGAAAATAATTTGTAAGATGTCAAAGTTTAGTGGTTGGTACACAAGCAAGTCCTTACAATAATTTGTTTATAAACAACATGTTAATTAGACCGAAACAAATCATAAAGGAAAACAAAAAATCAAGTAGACACTTCTAAGTAATGCTACCTTATAAACAGAAGATATTTTCATGTTTATTAAAAAAGCTGTTCCTTTTATCCTCTTACATATTGTCTTACTTTAGCACTTGCCGAGGGTAACCAACATGTAGTGTACATTGTAAATAAAAATTTGATGATGAGGAACCCACTTTGAGACTAATAATGCTTGGAGATGACGTGAATGGGTAATGAAGAAAACTTTAATACAAGTTTAACAAAACAGCAAATTTACAACGTTTTGTCATCATCAGTTTATTAAATTCATTCTATGGGACTCTTGAAAATCTCACTGGAACTCTTGAAAAAATAAGTTGATAGTCTGGGACCCTAGTGAGAACTCTGTTGATAATACAACAGCTTTCACACCAAAGTCTATATCTCATGCTTCTCGATGTCACCATGATAGGCAATATTTTATAATAATTTAAAACTTTATATTGTTATGGCCATAGTTTATATAGAAGTGAAGAATGAAACTTTAATACTGAGAAATATTACACTAAAATGCTTTATTATTTGAACTATTATTTGTATGTTTGGTGCAAACAGTTTTTATTTGGCATTCAATTTTTGTTATAAATTGAATATTGATTGTAATTGTTCTTCAACCCTTTCTATTCAGGTCACAGGTGAAAGGCCATGTCATCTCATTTGTTGACTCGCATTCAAAATTTTATTGAACTACTATATTTGAATTTATGTCAATAAGTTTGGTATCAAATTGTAGATTATAATTCAAATCTTATAACTATATATTACTCAATTTGTTAATTTAAAAACAAATATTAAAAAACACAGATAAACATTGATTTTTGTGTGTCATGTGGTATGTTGAATGCAATACTGGTTCAAATTCGATATTTTTGAAGACAAAATACTAAGTCTATAGTTTCATATGAAATAGAAACTTAAATTACAGATATTGATAAGCTAGAATATAAAATAAGAACGTCTTATTATTTGCTAAGATATTGCTCACGCTAGGTACATTAGAAAGGCTTAGAAAACGACTAGGGGGACATTGTGAGCTTCTGATTGGTTATTCATGTCACTCACAGTGTTTATAATGGAGCATTTCTAAAAATGAAAGGAGGTAAGCAGGGTGCCACTATGTTGGATTTATTATATCAAGATTTCAATGAGGTAGTTTGTGTCTTTAGTCTGCTCAAAATCTCATATTTTGTTAGAGTAAAATGCATCTTAGTTACTAAGCTTGATAAATGATAGTTGAATTCTATGGTATTGATATAGTAATTTATGATTTTCTATTCATCAAATGTATATATAAAACCTATCCTCCATGTGCAAAATTTGTAAAAGCTTAGCAACATATGTCAAGCAGCAACCGAGTACAAAGGTCGTAACTAGAAGAGACAATTGTTTGCGTTACTTCTTTATTTACTGTTCTAAAACACAGCCAAGACAAGTTACTTTGTACAGAGCAAAGGTCACCTTTATGTTATTTAATACAGTAACATGAGCACCCTGAGCCGCCGCATCTTTGTAACTTCTGTATTGTTAGCTAGGCACAGGTGAAAGAACAATATAATAAAAATAATAAATATATATAAATGTATAATCTTATGAGATTTAAGCTATTTTGTTTAAACATTTATATTTTTGTGTTATAATTTGTGTTCATTCTAGCATGAAAGATGCATAATTTGTTTATTTACTAATTTTTTATGGTGGTTGCGAGATCGGTCAAATTTACCGAACCCATTTAATTACTGAAAATAACAGATA
>NW_013666892.1:19465-24273 GCF_000517525.1 Limulus polyphemus | reverse complement strand
CTTACTAATTTAAAAGTTATAGCATGAAAACTATAACAAGCACAAAATGGTTATGAGGTCAGTCGCAGGGAATGAGCCCGAGTTGGAAGAGTTAATTTCATAGATTTAATGAAATGAAGGATAGACAAGAGTATAGGATGTGCACAGCATTCTCTGAAATGGCAGTATCTATAAATTGAATTTTTTTAAGTTGAGAATATGACTTCCGAGAGCCTCACCCATTTCTGCATAAATGTTGTAATGCCAACCATTTTTTTTTCTGTTACACAATAAATCATTTATATTTCACGATACATTTTATTTTATAATATACCAATACAAGCAAAAGTGCCTGTCCCCAGTGACACAAAAGTTTAAGCTAATCTATCAATCTAAATTATTTCTTGGACTTTATAAAGGTTAATTGTGTAGCATTCTTGGTTTCACTCGGCCAAAGCTCTGAACTACTTATACCACCCCACCTCAAAAATGATTGTTGAGCATTTCAGTCATGCTAAGAGCTGCTCAACAATAACATATGGAAAATCAACATTTTTATTCTTTAAGGTACGTCATATTTTGAAATGTGAATGATAGTGTGATTAATTCCTAACAATTTAGTGTAGAATATCCTGCTTGCAAAATAGTATTTGTCATCAACATTATTAACACCTGTTCTCCTGTCATTTCAAATGTGACATTATTTACTGTACAGTATACAAGATGATGTATAATCTACTCTACAAAAGAAAACATTTAACCTATAATTTTTATTGATGTTTTGTATGTTAATCATTTATAACCCATGAAAATTTGTGAGAGACAAATGTGCAAAAATTTTTTATACACCTTGATTTAAACGACCATTTGCATGTCCATGCTAATTTTCAATGTCCATACATTTAGTTTAGAGACCCTCCCTAAAAAAAAAAAGCCTTTTGGTTACCTATTAAGTCCTAGTATGAAAATTTTGAAAATCTAAATTTAGATACATATTTTTAAAGTTCCTTTACATGTCTATACTAATTTTCACATTAATTTGTGCACCCATTTTTGAAAACCCCAAAAATTCCTTTGATCTGCATATAGAAGCTAAAATTTTAAAATTATCAAAAATGTAAGTTTAGATTATCTTGGATACTCTTTATATGTTAATATTAGCTTTCAAGTAAACCAGTTAGTTTGGTCAAACCCATGAGCCTCTGAAGCCCCTTGAGCCTTCAATTTTGAGGCTTCTTCACTCTTTCAGTTTTTCAATATTCTTTAAGGGTTAAGAAGTTGTGTGCAACCTTTCAGGTTATTTTGTAAGAATTTGTTGGAGAAGCTCAGACATTAATTAAACATAGATTTGAGTCTTTATTTGGAATATATATATATATATATATATACACACACACACATATATGAATATTTTAGTTGTTTTGATATACTTTCAGTTGATCACATTTGAAATGTTTTTTACCTCCAGTGTGAATCCTTCTTTCCAAGAGTTAAGCCTGCAGCAGATGAAAGTGCTTTTACTCAAGTAAGTAAAGCTTTTAAATTTTATATTACTTGAAGTTTTTTTTTGAAAGGTTAAGTTGCAAAATGATCTATGAAGAGTGTAACACCAGTTGATACATTTGCTTATATAGTACTTGTGTGACCTGAGAATTCCTTTCATTAAAACAAAGTGGAATAGAACATTTTTTTACTGTTTGTTAAAGTAACCTGTTTTCCATTAAAATGATGGTAAGAAATTAGCTGGTATGTTTTTCATGTTTGTTGCAATAAAGTTTACTGTTTGTTTTACCAAAACACATTCTTGCTATATAATAATAATTTTTTTTTTAATTTATATATATACAAATTTATATTTAACAGGCAATTTTGAAAAGAAATCAAGACCTGATTCCATCACCTCAAGAACAAAGTTCTGTTTTAAACTTAGTTACCAAAGTCCAGGCTGTGTTGGATAATTTAGCAGTGGCACCAGGAGCCTTTGATGCCTGTGTAAATTATTTTTATTCACCCTAAGAGATAACTAAATTAATTTTCTTAATATAAATCCACTATTAACTCTGATAATTTATATAAACACCAAACATTCATGTCCATTTGAAAAACTTGGAATACTTTTGACTGGTTTTAACCATATGAATATAAGATCAGTCAGTTTTACCAACCTTAATGTGCATGTCATGACCTTCTTACAGAATTACATTCAGAGTTTAAATAACTTTGTACATAATGTTTGTCACTAACCTTGACAACAAAATGTAACTTATAATTCAAATTTTAATGTTATCTAAGTTTTAATTTATTAATTTCAAAAGGAAATATATAAAAAAACCTCAATCTTCATTCTTCTGTCATGTGACGTGTCTGCCCTTTGATTTCTCATATTTAGATTTTATAAATTCATCAATATAGCTTCTATACTGCCTAACCAACTAGAAACACAAACTATGCATATTAACAAGGAAAAATAAAATTTGGATCTCTTACCTTCTTTATATGCTGAGATAATAAGTTTGTAAAACCCACCAGAAAAGCTCCTCCCATCTTTTCATGCATTTCAAGCTAATTATTCACCCTCACCTACTGTTCTGAAGGACATTTTTATAAACAACAAAAAGAACATATTGTAATAAACAGGAGTCTTAAGTTAATTTGTTTAGTCTTGCCAGTCAAATGTAGTAGTTTGCAAGAAAATCTTGAAGAGTGTAAAGTTAGAAAGCCAGATAGATTTACAGTACTTTTGGGACATTCTCTTCTAGTGCCTGAGGTATTTTTAATGTTCACCACTTGCATATTTCAAAATTGTATGAATTATCTTTTGGACAACCAATTGTGAAAAAAGTTTGAATAATGAAACAGTGCATGCAAGTACAACAGCCTTAATCTGAAGTACTGCTTTTTGTTTTTTATGTATATTTATTATTTATTGTTATATATTTTGTAACAGAAGTAACTAAAATGTAAAAACTAGAAACTTCTTACGTTAGTTGACAAAACTTTATAACATCATAAGTAGTAGAGATAATGATTTCTACTACTTATGCTATGAAGTTTTCTATATAATTTTTATTTACCGTTCTATGTTTTAAGAAAATAAGAATTTATTTGTCAATAGTAATAATATGTATACATATGTAATGTATGATACTTCAAATGCCACTGTATTTTACAAAATATTTGTATGCTCGTACTAAAAGTTTGTAATACTAATAAGAGTAAGACATTTTTACTTTGTATAGGCCAATTGTATTCCATTTCATATGGTAATATGAGTTGCACATGCTTCCCATGATTTGCAACTTGTGTGGCAGGATTATTAAAAAAAAAGTTAGTTAAAAGTCAATAAAACAAAACAATTAATAAATATAAATAGATGTATACTGTTACAAGATCTAAGTTATTTAGAATAAACGATTTTAGTTTCCTGTTACAATTTGTAGTCAGTCTAGAAAGGAAAAAAGGTAACTTAGATTTATTTCCTGATATTTTATAGTGGTTACAAGGTCAGTCAATTCGACTAACACTGTATAGAGGTAGGGTAGAGAAAATATCATATAAAATTTTTCTAAAAAAGTCTTGTATTCATTTAGGAAGTTATACACATTATGCAAATGAAATTTGACAATTTTCAGGTGAAGAAAAGTATTTTCAATATCAAAATCAAAATAACTGCATGTTGGACAGTCAACATTCCAAAGGCAAATTTATGAGCAGGTCTTTAATTAAAAAATCCAATATTTTGTGTGCAAAAGCTTTGTAATGTTTACTGATAGTCTGTGAAATTTCATGAAGATACGGTCAAACTATCAAAAGTTATAATGTGACTAATCTCATGGTTACTTTGATGGTTACATAGTAGGTGCAATGCACCTAATCAGAGAGTTAATTGTGGATCCATGACTTTGTTGGTTACAGATTATATGATAACATATGTTCACTTAAAAGAATTTAAACAAAAAATACCATAAGATTGTAATTAACCCCACTAGTAACTATGTGTAGTCCTTTATGTATTTTATGTAAAAAATTAGCAATTTTATCAGAGTTTTACTGGTCAGTTTTTTTACGTTGAATGTGATAACTAGTAAAAACATAAAATTATGTAATATGATGCAAGTAATGAACTATATGAAAATAACTAATTTGAAGGTTAAACAATATTTTATGTGCGTGTATTTGGTTATTTTTGTGTTAATTTCTATTATACGAGTATGCTTTATGCTCATTCAAGGAGATGGATACTTTTATTTTTTAATAACTGCTTTAGTTTGTTTTTCAGTCTTAAGTTCTTCAAAAGCTTTATGATGTTTTATTCATAGCAAATTGAAGAAGTCCGTCAAGTTGGGTCTTTCAAAAAAGGTACAATGATGGCAGGGCAGAATGTTGCTGACATTGTAGTTATACTAAAGACCTTACCAACAGGTAAAGTGGTCAACCAAAAAAAGGCCTAATCGTTCAGAACATTTTTATATTGCTGCATTCATGATACTTTATTAATTGGGAGAAATACTTAATAATCAAATAATTGTTGAATCACAAGTTTTTTCTCTTCAGTGTAAATTATAAAATATACTAATTCCCACATCTAGAAATTTTCAAGGCAGTGAAAACATAAGGCAGAACTTAAAATTTGACCTTATTGCATTATTCTTAGTTTATCTATGTAGAAGAAGTTCATGCAATGTTAAAAATTAAAATTTGAGATTGTTTTTTTATTTGTGAATTTTTTTAAGTGGATTGTATTATTCCAGTTTGTATTTTCTTTTTTCTGGAACTTCAAATTGATGTATAAGTTTAAGTCTTTTTTTTTCATAATTATTGTTTGTAAG
>NW_013666892.1:6030-19261 GCF_000517525.1 Limulus polyphemus | reverse complement strand
AAAAATTAAAATTTGTAGTATTGTTTTTTTTATTTGTGAATTTTTTTTAAGTGGATTGTATTATTCCAGTTTGTATTTTCTTTTTTTTCTGGAACTTCAAATTGATGTATAAGTTTAAGTCTTTTTTTTTTCATAATTATTGTTTGTAAGATTATTTACATTTACAATTTGTTAATACTTCATTTTTCAAACATTTTATTGTTATTTGCAATGATACCCAATCCTGGCAAGGCATTTATTTTTTGTTAACTGCATATGGATGGTGGAACAATGTGTGTGTGTCAGTTGCCAGCAGTTAAGCAGTATCAAGGTGGAAAATTAGAATGGCCATTCAAATAGTAAAAATCAGAAAGTGAATAAAGTAAGGGGGTTTTTAAAATCCTAGTGGAGCATATCCAAGAATCCCTGAAAGTTTTATTTTAATCAGGTGTTGGAAAGTTGGAAATTTTCAACATGGAGAAACAAACAAACAAAAGTTGCTGTATAATATAGGTTGTAGTAGTGAAAGCAAATTTTTGTTACTGCATTGGAAAGTATTAAAGCTAACTGTGAAACTTATCTTTCAGAAACAAATTCTTGAGAGGGGAATTAAAACACTGTTGAAAAAAAAAAAGCTTTGTGGTAGATTAAGTACTAATATACTATAACAGTGAAGTTTAATTTGAAGAAAACTATGATTATGTAATTTTTTAAAAGTTTATTGATGGTAAATTTAATCATTCTATTTTTAAGCTGTAGGTCATGAATTTTGTTTTATTTTTGATAAAGATGGGTGTTTTGAATTTTGATTAACTTGCTTTTAAGTTGAAGCAATCCAAGCTCTTGGAAATAAAGTTATGGAAGACATGAAGCAGAGTGATCCCCTTGAAAGTAAGTTTTATTTAATATTGTTTTTGTTTAAGAGGAAGATATTAAATATGGTACTTGATTTTATAGTTGTAGGACTTTTTCCTAGGTAGTAAGTTTTGATTTGAAACTGAAGCCATTATATAATATTTTTGGAAGCTTGGTGAGTTGATGTCAGTGATACACATGTTACTGAGGGTGCAAAGGCCCAAACTTGGTTCACTCTTAATGGGTTCCCAATAGCTCAAGACAAAGTCATGACCAGTGTTCTCTCTAAGCTGTGTAGTCACACAACAATCAATTAAGTGCTGCACACTTCCTCATTAAGATGAGTAGTCTCAACACATTTACAGCCTTAATAGCCCTGGCAGTTGATAGGCTTAAAGCCCAAATAACTAACTAATAACATTGCAAGGTGGCCTGATGATCCACTAGGGTTGATTGTCTAAAAATACTCCACCCCTAAAAGAAACTGGTAGTGCACATCCACACATTGGCTTGATACTGGTGCACATGAAAAAATTAGAGGGAACATTGGTCATGACTATGCTTGGACAGCTAATTTTATATCACTTGTGTGAGGAATGAATATTGCTGGCAATATTTGTTTATGGGTGCTGCTATTGATACCTCAACATTCAAACAAAGCACAACAGTGGTGAATATCTGATCTATGTCAATAAAACCCACTTGTGTTTGCAAGGCATGCTATGTTTGGTTAATTATGTGAGTGTGGTATATCAATAATCATATGGTGTCTCAAGTAAGTTTCATCAGTTTTTACCACCTTTTAAAGGTGTCTTGAAATAACTTTTCCATTCAAGCTGTGTTTGTGGATGTGAAATACCTGATAAATGTTTTAAAAAATAAAGTTCTTTAAGGGTTTCTTTTCTCATGCTATATCATACCTTTAGCTGTGGTAAAAGGCAAGTGATCAGTATTGCAGCTAAAAATTGACTCGGATAACATAAAACACAAACCTATAGGCCTAACATTTTGAACAAAATCATGTTAACTGCAATTTCTTATTCTTCTTAGTTCATCCATTGTTGATTAAAAATCAAAGACATGTGAAAATTGCATTTTAGATCTATTTTGTCTCTCACAAATCATTTTCCAAGAGGCACCAAACTCATCAGTTGAGCTGGGTAATAAGAGACAAAAGACTCTGAAACTATTTAAATATATGGTATAATGCTTGAAATGTTACATTTTAAATGCTGAAAGCTGGCAAAGCATGAGAAAACAGTAGGCCTAAAATCTGTGATAACAATCATCTAAACTACACCTTTTTTTCTATTTTACTCTGATTTTGTCCATTTTGGATTCATATGCTATTTTTATACATCTCTGGTTTTGAAACTGAAATGGACAACGTAAGAGAAACTTGAAAAAAACATATGCTGTTTACTTGATATTTAATTCATCACCTAAGGGTACATTTCAGTCATACAACATTGGCCAATTCAGGAGCATGGAAATTCTTACAGAATATCTCATCAACCAGTGAGACCATGTCAATTCATTGAATGTCCAGATGTCGTGTAGTGATCAAAGCCATTGCAGAATAAGAAATGATGATGAACCATATAAGCATTGACAGTTCTACTTAAGGATGCACAATTCATATGACTAATCAAAATCTTTGGGAAAATCAAATGAAGGACTCGCCAAAAGATTGGTGCTACTGGCCATGTGGTAAAGTGATGCCAAGTTTTAGGTGTTTATACTAACTTTTAACCCTGTCTTTTCCTGAGTATCATATGTGATACATGGCTACATTTATTTGATATGCAGCTGATGCTCATCAACATGGCAATAGGAGCTGGTTGTTTAGATTCAACGTTTGAGATTAGAAGAGAGCTTCATATGAGCATAACATGTGAATGATGATAGGTTAAGTTACTTTTACTCAAGATAAAATGTAAACCTAGGATAAATACAGTAAATTTGTTTTATCTATTCTTTTTAGTTTTATTACCCATTACTCTAATTTTATTGAGAAAAAGATTTATGAAATATCAACAATACAAGAAAACAAGGAAAGGGTTAAAACATAAATCTCTTGTAAAGGTATAATTTTTTAATCATATTTATAAAAATTGTGATTACTTTTGATGAAATGCTTGTTTTGTAATAAAAAGAAAACTGAAATATCTAATGTTGATGTTAATTTTTTATTAGTATTTTGTGGCAAACATTGGTATTTTTGCATTGAGAATATCACATTATATATATAATAGCTTTTAACTTCAGTGTATACATCCTATATTAATTCAAGTTGTGTTTCTGGTTCCAAGAACTTTTCCCACATGTTTGGAACTAGAAGGATCAAACTTGGCAGGTAGAAGGCTCAGGGTGGCATGTAGTTCCTTCCCTTACTTACTTGGGGTACAGGGTACCAAAAGGGGAATAAATGTGTCCATGAGGTTATCCAGTCATGATGGGGGTCTAGGAGTAGGTTTGCAGAGTTACTGAACTCGAATTTGGCTTTGCATTCCTGGTCTGGTATCCAGGGGGCATTATTATTGAAACTGTCTTCAATTAATGTTAGTACTTGTAAGATATGCTGCAAGAAAAATTACTTTTTCATTATATAAAATAAGTCACTTATGTCTTATTTTAGGAAAAATAGTTAAATCCAAATATGCTAAAGGCTTCATTTATATCCTATTTCAATGTCACATAATCAATATATGAACAGAAACATATCTATTTTGCTGCTTTTGATGATTAATGTTATTACAATAGTTCAAATTTAAAAGAAAAAAGTAAAATATTATCACATAGGCTAATACCACAAAATATTATATATTTATTCCATGTAATTACATTTCCATTTTTTATAATATATGATAATAGTAATAACTTCCAATCAGAGTTAGCTGTATACTTGGAGCTAAACTAGAAATTAACCTGGCCAACAGTATAGCTTATTAAATGTACTTTTCTTATGAATCTGCTTATAAAGATTACCATACGTTGTTCCATCAGTTGAGCACTGTTACTGTTAATGATATTTTTGGCCATAAACACAGTAATATCTCACATGGTCTGGCCACTGTAGATTTAAGTTAGTCCCTAAATGCATACAATAAGTTAACGATGTAAAACTAAAAAGTAATAAAACTAGATATATTCAACATTCCAACCAATACCTTTATTACAAATAAGTACAAAGAAAGAACCAAGTATATTTTACCTACGTAACATAATAACACTAGCATTCGCCCCTCCGTGGTGTCAATATCTATTTCAACAGCCATCCATACTTGTAGAGATAGCCTGTCACCATTTCCAGTCAAGTCATTCATTTGGCCTAGTAACTACGCACTTAATAACTCTAGTACATTGTCCTACATTATGGAAAAAGTTGAATTCTTTATAAACTTCTCACACTTACTGCTCACATTATTTCATTTAATATTTTTAGTACACAAATTCTCAACTATTAATTTCTTGATTTTTTTAATTAATGCTTAGCTTGTGAATAAAGTTAAGTCTTCTGTAAAAGGCAAAATGTAAATTTGCTAAGCCTTGAGCAAGCTCAATAGTAATAATAAGACATAGAAAGAAAGTTGCAACAATCTGAAATGTGGCAATGAAAGTAATAAGCAAAGACTTGTGGAACTTAAACAATAACATAATGCAATATTATACACTTAGTTTTTATAAAGCTAGTATCAAATACTCATAATATGAATTTAAATTAACAGGAAGTGAAACCAGTGATGGTCAATACGCTTAATCTCTTTACTAATATCCCGAACCACATCCCAAGGAATCAAAGTGTAGAATTGAAAGTTTGTAAGGGGTTGTGATGTTTCGTAAAACTTTATATCTATAATCTTTAGCAAGGATGTTGTTGAATTTTCCACAGAATTGAATGAATTTAGTATTTAGTTTTTCAATGAGAAACCTTGATTATGAATAATGTAAGTTTATGAGCTTTACTTACAAAATCTTATAATAATGAACAAATTCTATTGTATGTTATAAGATGCAAGTAGTTTATGTTGTAAACAAGAATTTTAATATGTTACACACCTTAACTAGAATAGCATATAGTGGTTTGATCCACTTAACTAAATGTTCTAGAGTTAATGTTTTAATTAGTTATTTTATTTTTTGTGTTAATCCTTTTGCATCAGGTAGGTCAAAGTGTGTATGCCACAACCTTTTACAGAGTTACATTCAAAATTTAATTAAATTACTTTATTTTCAATAAAGCATTTTAACTCTTAAGTTGTGATTCTCAATACCACTTACTTATGCCATTTCTTCATGTGTATGTCCACTTAAAAACTCAGAAAATTGTTACAACTTCTTTCTTAAATTCTTTTAAAATGCTAAAATACTGAAGCAGTTGTAAAATTCCCTCAAAAATATCCAATTGCTTCACTGGTATGAAAATTGTGACACTTGCTGTCTGGATCTTCCTTCTTCTCTATATTTACTACCCCTCCAAGATGTACGGAATTTAATGTAAATTACTTATTATAACATAGATATTACTCAGGCAAATCTTATTTGTTTACAAGAGTCATGGACTATAAAATCAGGCCCACTTGCCACGCCCACCTGTCACATTCTCTTTTTCATAAATTGCCAATAGATTTCTCTAGTGTTTAATACTATATTATTTATACCAATGGAAAGCCAAAATTTCAACCCTGTCACAACTGGACCGTGCATTTTACACAACCTTGTAACAACCTTATAACCACTGTGGTATACGTACTGTGACTTTGAAAGTACTTCATGTATCTGTGTGAAATTTGACAAACTTTCAGTAAACGTTAAGTCTTTTATAGACAAAAAAATCAAAATATTTAATTAAGTATTTTTATTAAAGTCTGTAATCATATGGTGTCAGTGTTGACTGCTCTGAATCCAAAGTGATTTTTGTGTTAAAAGTAAAAATAGTTTTCTTTATCTGAACATTTTCAGATTTCATTTGCATAATCCCTAAAACCTCCTAAATAAAAAATCAAACGTTTTTTTTTTTGTCAGAAAAACTATATTTCATCAGTTATTTTCTACAATAACTATGCAGGATCGATTGATTTGATCAACCTCTTAACCACCATAAAAAAATTAGGAAATAATTCTTATTTAATCTTTTTTTCTAGAATATCTGCAAATTGTAACAGGAAACCACAGTTATTTATCCTAAATAGCTTAAAGCTTGTAACAGTATACATCTATCTATACTTAATTTTATTGTTTTTTGAAACATGTCTTGACTAATGATTCTGCAAGCATGTAACTCATGTTACTGCATCAACTTGCATAATGCACGAGCTGTTTGCGAGTATACCTCGATAATTATTATTATTATTTTGTTTCACATTTTGCCCATTTGTCCATATATGGGTATTGAAAAAAACAGATAAAGTATAAAGAAAGTTTGATATTCATTTAAAAGGTTTTAAAGATCACACAAATGAACGTTGGAAGTTTTTAAGATGAAAAAAGTATTTTCAATCTTAAAATCAAAATCACTTTGCATGTAGGATAGTTAACATGCTGAAAGCAAAGATTCATGAGCAAATCTTTAATTAAAGTACTTAACTAAATATACTAACATTTAAAAAGCAGACAATGTCTTATACCTATCATAATTTTTCTGGTTTTCTAACTATTCGATAAGAGCCATAAAATTCAGCTAAGCTCATCAGTGTGTTTCCTGTGGGAATAAAGTTTAAAGGAGAAATAAAATAGACTATTCTCTGTACAGAAAATAACATAATATAAAATGACATTTGATAGGTTAAAAATGAACTGATAAGAAGTTTTGTTTCAATATTCATCATATTTTTTTTGTGGTACAACTTCCAGTTTTAACCATGTTAACAAATGAAGGAGGCTTTGAGGTCAGTTCAGCTGATGCAACTGTGAAAATCTTGATTACAACCATTCCACAGAATGTTAGAAAATGTGACCCAGAAATTCATTGTAAGAATTTTATTTTGTTTCTTTGATTTTTATTTTATAACAATTTTTTAAACCATGCATTTGAATTATTTTATTTGGTAATGAAAATTATTTTACCAAGACTCGCACATTTATTTTAATGAGATATTAATCTTGTAAAGCTGCATGAAATTACATTTTTACCAAGAATATAAAAACTCTTATGGAATGATTATTAAGGAATTCAAAGTTCATCTTAAATAAATTTTGATAGTATTCAATGACATACATATATGTAATATAACTACAATAAACTGTCTTTCATCACATAATCATTTTAAATTTTCAACATAATTGTAAGCTCTTATCTGTTTGAATTTCTTCTTCTTCCAGTGAGTCAGAAGATCCTTCAGAGTCACCTGGCTGCAATTCGTCATTCTCGTTGGTTTGAAGAAAATGCTCACCATTCAAGCATCAAAGTTCTCATCCGAGTGTTACGAGATATTAGAAATCGCTTTGAAGGTTTCAGCTCTCTTAATCCATGGATTATTGATTTGCTTGTAAGATATTAATTTTTCTGTTGCACTTTCACAGCAGATTATTAGCAAGTGTGGTACTCTTCCAGAGGAAGATAAATTGGCTCATAAGGACAACTTAATCTAAGACACATACAGATTTCATTACAAAACTATTGCAATCAGAAAGCATTTAAGAAGTTTTTGATTCTTTTCAGAGAAAAGCTAAATAATAATACATCAAAAAAGTATAAATGGAATATTAACGTATTTTTTAAAATATTGCAAGTTACCTTAAGTGTACAAACATTTATTCATTATGAACACAAATACATATTGTTGAGAGTAACGTACCGACTTTAATTAAGTTCCCATTATACCGTGAAGTTTTGTACAACAACATATTAAGAATCAACAAATGAATGGTGAACATGAACATGTGGGTATGCATACTTCTGTTTGTGTACATCAAGAATGAATGATACAGAACATGTTTGCATATAAATAATCTCATTTATAAGTCCCAGGCAGTTAGAAATTGTATTTGAGAATATAAACGATTGCATATACACATTTGTGAACTACTGAGTGTGACCTATTGTCTTTTTCCATATAATTTTAATAAGCCTCATGCAGTTAAAAACAACAAACTTCACTATAATTTATCTTAATTACTGCTACTTGCCACATTATTTCATTGATTTCATTTGCTACGTGTAAAAAATCTAAGCTAAGGAGAGATCTAACTTAAAAGACTAACTATACAGTATGTCTTACTTTACTTACTAAAAAAAGTAAAAGCCCACTTCAATGTGTGCTAGGTAAGGTCATGAAAATAAGTTCAAATGACTTTCAAAGCTGGCCAGATCTGCCTCGAGGGGAGGTTGGAGAATTAATTATAAGAATGCAAGTCTTGTATATACATGTACATTTTTCAGTGTTTAAACACAGTACTTATAGTTTAAAGTAGTAAAAACTAAGTATTGTGAGTATTTCTTATTTTTTTTACTTCGTCATCCTCATTTTACATAATTAGTCATACAATTATTAAATTTAAAAAAATTTGAATTTATGTGTCACATTTATTAAATTTTTTTCAGTGCAATAAAACAAACCTTACAACAGGTTCATCAAACCAATGCATATTTACATTCAAGAATTAATTGGTAATACTCAATTTATATGTCCCAATCAAAGACTAAAATTAGGATAATAGGTTCTGTGTTGGGTTTTTACGTATCTAGGATTTAATTGCTTTACTTTCAGTACTGTACAATATTACTATACTCATACTACTTTGTATACAATATTTTAAATAAGAAATTAAATCTTGACTTTAAACTGTAATAGGTGAAGGCAAACAAGAGAACAAGTTTAACGTATTTGTAGTTTTTTTTTTTAGTTTTTTATCAGAAAGAGAACTTTGAAATGTGTTTGGCCTCATTTCAGTATACTTTTTATTTTACAACTGTTCAGGCTCAGTATGCTGTGATGAATAATCCAAGTCGTCAGCCACTGCCCTTGAATGTGGCCCTGAGGTAATAAAGATTCTTATGTCTACTACCATTTGATTGCCAATTTTAGTTTTGGTATATTAGTTGTAGTTAATGTAGTATAGAACAGTAGACTCTTATAACTTTAGGCTTATAGCATGACATTTACATTTCATTAAAAATAAAATTAAATTCAAATCTTACATTTTATTCTTATGGGTTCTTAGCAATTTCTGGAATCTTTGACATCACATTATGCTCGTTAACTCTCACTACTAGTGTTGGGTAAGGTCACTCCAGATACATAACTGCGTATCTGTATTAAAAACTTAATTACAAACTAATCCTAATCGACTTAAGTAATTTTGTTATGGAAAATTATGTCCAAATGATATGAACACGTTATACAATAGCCATATAATTAATTTTGCAAATATATAAAAAAAGTCAAACAATGTAAACAGCTTTCTATTCATTCTTTATAGCATTTTGTTTACATTTACAAGTTTTGAAGTAGTAATCTAGTAATGCCATGCTTTAATGTTGAACACATTGGTTTTTAGAAATGGTTTCTAACTAGAAACCTGCAAATTCTTTTTATAGTTACTTGTAACATTTATGTTATATTACATCTACTTGAAAGCTACAGAAATATTTTTCTGCAGCATAAATTCAGGTAAGAATATTTAATGGTTAGTGGATGCATAAACCTAAAGAGTTGCACGGTGATCTTAGTTGTAAATCATTGTTGATTATGCAGAACTTATGTATTTTTATCAGGCATTTCATTAAATATGAAATGGGAAAAAAAGATATGTTAATTGATATAAAATAAGTTAAAATTGATTGAATATATAAAATGAAACTTTCTGCTCAATATTAATAATGATAAAAAATACAGGTTTCTTTCATACTTTTTTACAGTATTGTCCAATAATCACATGTAAATTTCCATAAATTTTGTATGGCATTATAAGAAAGAAATGGTAGTGTTAATAAGAAACAAAAATACAACTTTTTTTTTTCAAGTTTTAGGCTAGTATCCTGAAAAGTGGAAGTCTTAAGTTGTTTTTTTATGAAAATGTTTTACAATGAAATTTTATTGGTTTTGGAAGAAGAGAATTGATACAAGTACTAAACCAACTTCTTATAATTTTTTTTTTTTTTCATGTTTCTAATATTATTACAGTTTCCCATACGTTTGAGGAAAAACCTTTATAAAGAGGTTACTGTGCTATGGTTACATTATAAATACTTAAGAGTAAGATGATGTTATCCTAATAGTGGAAGTTTCTGCAAATACCATCTACTATAATGCTCTTTTTCCCTCTTTTTTTTTGTATATGAAATATTTTGTATCAAGATTCTTATCTTCTGTTATTAAACAAACCTGTAAATTAAGCAGAAGTGTCTTACAAAACATCTTGTTAATTAATTAATGTGTTTATAGTAAAAGTAACATAATGTTTTTAGTTTGATCATATTAAGAAGAAAAAAGATGGCACTTGTGTAGCAAATTTTTTTCTAACCTAAGGTGACAATCAAAAGTTGTTTATTTATATGTGAAATGAGAATATTGTAAATAATAAATATATTTTGATGTTGAGTATTTATCTGATGAAAACCAAACAATAAAAAAACTAGTAACTACTATAATATAATCCACAGATACCAATAGTATTTTTTAAATTATTTTAGTGTAATGATGTGCATACAGATATTTCTACATAATTATCTATGAAATGTACTCTGAACAAATATTATTCTTGCAGGCGTTGTTTTCAACTTCTTGCAGCAGGCCTATTTTTGCCTGGTTCAGCAAGTATCCCAGATCCCTGTGAGAATGGGAGTGTGAGAGTTCATACTTCCTTAACACTGGAAGAACAGGTTTGTTTAACTAGGTTTTATGTGTGTGCAGACATTAAATATGTATGTGAAATTTCATTTAATATCCTGTTTGTTTAATCATAAACCCAAGGTAGTAAATCTTTAATGAAAAACTTAGTACAAAAGTCATTATTCATTTTATTCTAGACATGTAAATATCATAGTGTATATACATAAGAATTACTGTAACCCTCTAAATAGCTCTTTAGTTAATTGATACATTGATAGTTAAAAGTTTAACAAATTTAAACTAGTATAGGTGAACTAATATTCAGTCGAAGCCATGTAAATGCTTTATATTTTTTGCATTTTCTTTTTAAGTTATTTAAATAGCATTTTAGTAAATGCAACATAGATAGATAATAGATTATACAGTTAGTTTTCTTGCTACATCATATAGATGAGCAATAAGGTCAATCTTGTCAGAGCTAAGGAGGAAGGAAAGCTTAATTATACGAGTAATTCAGAAATTAAAGCTGAATATATATTTTTCATGACTATTTAGCTAAAAGATAATTCCAGTGTGTTAAATTGAAAGATAAAATAAGATACAGGGAAACATTAATTAATAATTGTGTAAAATATTAAAAGTTAAATTAATAAGATTTGAGTAAAATACTAAAAGTTAAATTAATAAGATTTGAGTAAATACTAAAAGTTACATTAATAAAATTTGAGTTGTAGTATTATTCATTATCTTTTTCCAGGATCTTGTGTGCCTCACTGCTCAGACTTTGCTTCGAGTGATGGCTCATGGTGGATATAAACAGATCCTTGGACAGGAAGGAAATCCTAGTATGTATTGTTAGTTTGATTTGATGCTGTAAGTTGGCTGATGATAATGGTATAATCATGGATATTCTGCTTTATAAACATAAGAGTACATCAGAGGCATGAAAATTGTGTCTCAGTGAGTAGACCAGTGGCTATAAATTTAAGCTCTTAAGCACTTCAAGTGTCTCTTTGGTCATACTTATAAGTATACTTGTACAATTCTAATACATATACTGCAATAGATGCAAAATACAAAGAATTTGTCAGAATGTTAGATGCCATAAATAATTGTATGACTAGTAGATGAATAATGATTTTAAAATGTGACTCGATATACTCTCAACATTACTCTGGATGTGTAGGTACACAATTGAAAAATCAACAACTAAATGAACTATACATTTGCACTTTGTCTTATTTCAAAAAGCTATATTATATTTTTCTGTAAGATTATAAAACCAGAGCTATAACACACTTCCACTGTGTTAGAGAAGGTACAATAAATTACCATACCTCAATTTATACACAAAATATACAACGTTTCATTGACTTGTTTATTTCAGAAAATTATCTTGGAAGCCATCTATAAAACTACAGTTTGCCAGAAATGTTTTATATACTACTAAATGCATTTTTTTTTAGTATTTTACTGATATTGACAAGTAGGTTTCTTGCTCAGTTTGTAATGTTACAGTGCAAACTTTTTTATTTGACATAGAATCTTTAAAAATCAATTAAACTATATCCAAACTTCAAGCAGCAACTTTTGGAGGTTTTTAATTTTTAATTAACATTTACACCTTGATTCTGCGTTGGAAAACAGCTTTTATTTGTTAATTTTTAAAATTGTACAGGTGTTGCCATGGAGATGAGTGTATGGGATGGTGTTGTTGTTTCACCTCTGAGTAAAGCTTATGAAAAACCTCCTGAAAAGAAAGAAGGTGAAGAAACTGGAGAAGAGATGGAACAAGAAGCTTCTGCTGAAGAGGGCATGGAGACCCAAGAAACATGAAGGATTACCTAATTGTATCTTGTCTTTTGTGTGTAATTATGGTCATTCTATCTTGTTTTCTTTTCTTTTTCAAACTAGATATTCATTTTAATCAGTGTTTATTCATTGGACCCACCAATAAAATGTTTTGTTTATTCTCTGAAATGTGATTTGATGATTCTTAGTGTTTGGTTATTTTCTTATCACTTCTGTTTAAGCTTTTTTTGACATGGTCAGGTGTTATACTGCCAGCTGTAGGTTATTATGACAAAGGTTAGACAAAGCAATTTTTGTACTAACGTGAAGTTTATTATGCTGGAATTTAAAATAAAATGATTAGTGAGAGAATAATACAAAACTGCATGATTTTAACAAAAGTAGTTTCATGTTCTTCAGATTAAATTATTTCCTGTTGAACAGTATATCTTTCAATGGCTCATTGTTGGGTTCTGTTGGTTGGCTGTAGTCTGCATTTGGCTTTGAAAAAATTAAACCATTAATAAGCAGATGCAGGAACTGTTTTGAAGCTTATATTTAGGAGATAGTGAAACAAATTTCATGGAAGGTATATCCAATTAAATCCATATACCAAAGCCAAATGTTGTTTGCATTAAAAATTTTATTGAAAGATAATTTGGTCCTTATGCAGGTAAAACTAGTAGTGGGATATGTTTGTACTTGATATATTGCTACAAAGAGTGACTTAAAAACCTCTCTAAAACAGTCTGTAGCCAAGAGCCTTCTTAACCCTTTCGAGACAGGTCACAGGTGAAAGGCCATGTCATCTCGTTTGTTGACTTGCATTCAAA